>NC_136910.1:11372649-11472084 GCF_949606895.1 Notothenia rossii
AATTTAAATGAGAGAAGCTGCTTTCTAATCAAGGTTCAGTTTTGTAACTGGACTGTTTGGAATGGAAGGATTTAATGAATTGCATTTTTAACTTAACTTTACCGGTTAGTGGTTTCATAAGATTTAAGGATTTACCCTTTGTGGAACTCTTGACCAATAGGATGTTTAGAATCGTGATTTGGCTGAATGCAGATACCAGTTTTTGTTGTTGTTTATTTCTTTCTGTAAGAGGGGAACAAAGACATTTTCACTATAAAAAAATTAATTGTTATGAAGCCATTCAGCTTTTCCCTTCATTTCATCTTTGTAATCTTTAACATTAAATTATTATTACTATTTTTTAAAGACTCTTTCTTCAAAACATTTATAGCCTGCTATACTAGCCCAATAGCCTTGTTGAATCTAAATTATTATTTCTCTTTTCATGTATGCATAGAGCTCAAAGTGTTTGAGAACAAAGGTGATTTTTTTTCTCAATCAAACAGGTGCAATTTAAAGGTCCCCTATATTATACAGTTTTTCATCAATATATTATAGGTCTCAGATATATACAAAACATGTCTCTGGAGTGTTTGGCTCCAAACACCAAACAGATCATTGTAGCATCCCATAATCCCCTCTGTTTCAGCCCTGTTTCAAAAGTGCTGATTCTCTGTCTGTTACTTTAGATGAAAATAAGGAGCCCCTCCCCACGCCCCTCTGAGAGATATTTGGTTTAAAATAACACAATGGTGCTCTAGGAGGAGATTCAGGTGATAAGGTGGGGGGGGTGTTACCTTGGTTGCTGATTGACTAATGGTTACACAAGCCAAAAAAACGTTATGACATCATAAAGTAGCCAAAATCTGATCAGCTAATTTTCAGACAGGTTTTTATATATAAATGGATCAGGACATAAAGTGAGCATATCTTTTTACCTGAAACTTTCAGAATCTCTTTACACAGAGGGGACACTTGTTTATGTAGGAAAGACATGGAGAAGTGAATGTTGCATACTAGGTGACCTTTAAAGAAACATGTACAAGTTGCATGTCATGGATTTCTCCAAACTTGCAGCTGGATATGCCAGATTATACACAGTCCGTCAGAAATGCGGCCACTATAATCAAGAACGTTTATTAATATTATTTGCCGACGTGGCAGTCAACAAGGCAAATATCTGCCAATACTGACGTTGGGCCGATAAATTGGTGCATCCCTAATGAGACTTTTAAGAGCCAGCATAGGTACAGTAAAGCTGTAGCGATCAGCAGGCTGACGCATTTGGTGGATGAAGTGGGAGGCAAAGCCAATTTTAGGTCTAGCAGGTAAATCAATGTGTTTGTTCATTTGTGGACAGAGCTTAAAGCAATCAGCGTTGATCAGAGGGGTGTCTAAGAAAGCATTCAAAGCAGTCTCTACCATGCTTTGAGTAATTTGGTGACTGGTAGCTCCACTTTTTAACTACACTATTGCAATGGATGTCGTCATTTGTGCATTAAGTGGCCTTCTTGTTGTGATGTTGTTTATACATTAGTTTCATTATAAAGGTTGCGTGCACTCTTTTGCCAATATTATTTTGGTTGTATAACTGTATGTTAGAAATGGTTGTTGGTAGAAGAAGCCTTAATGATGATTTGATTAGTAGTTGATTAGTTTATGATCAATCATTGTTAGCCTTATTGTTGATTTATTCATTTCGTAGAGGATAACTTGTAGCATGACCGTGAGTCTTTATGCTATCAGTGTGGTTTATTCGAGGAGTACTAAAAGGATGACATGTAATCATTTGTCGTATGTTTACTTTGTATGAAGGAGAGAGTAAAACCTGTAATATCCTCTCAGTCTTCACAAAGATATACTCTTGACTAACACAAGTATGCTTTCTTTAATACTGGTGTACAACAATATAATATTTCATTTCAATCTCCAGTGTGTGTTTCTATTGTCAGATTGGAATGTCATGAGTGTTTAAGTAACACATCCATGACAGTAGCCTTGGTCGCCAAGTGACTTTCATGAAGCCCACGACTGCAACAGTGTGTGGGTGTTCTAGTTTGTATGCAGGTGGATTGGTTCACTTCATTTTCTGCCTTTGAATGACATTAAATAGTCAGTGATTTGCATCTGAACTGCATAAGAAGTAGTTTTCTGCCATTTTGCAAAATGCCTAATGAATGGTATTTCAGAAGAGTGTTTTTTTTTTTAAATAAATAACAGTGATGCAAATATATTGTGAGATCTGTTGGTTAATGAATAAGCAGTTTTACTTTTCAGACACTTTCTTCCCCAGTATGCAGAGGGGGAGATGTGTTACTAGACAGAGTCGCCATTTGCCCTTGTGTGTCACATTATAGTGTGTTATCACGTCAAGGATAATTGGAAGTGTGGGAGGGAATACCAAGCGAGGATACGGAGGACAAACTTACAGCAAAGGAAAACAGTGAAAGCCAAGAACAATATTCTAGCTGCCTGCACAGAAGTAACAAAATATGTTGCAAGATCACAACTTTAAATGAATTTTAATCACATTATATGGTTAATATGTGTGCTGGAAAGCGCACTAAGATTGAAATCATCATTCATCACAAAAGGTACATTAGGCAAAAGTGCGTCCATAACATAAAGAGATTCTTGGCAGTGGGGAATTACTGTATTTCTATTTCAAATTATATTTCAAATAATTTGACAAATAATGTATGGGCATCACGATGACCTTGATCATTTTTAAAATGTCAAGTTGTCCTATGGCTGTTTACTTATGAAAAGGGTTAATTTATTTTGAAATGGGTACAACTCCATTATTATACTATTATTATCATTTTCACAAAAAGCGCAATTACTTTATGAGCATAAATCATTCATTCAATCATAAATCATCATTCAATCATCAATTTTCATTTACAAAAATTAAACTGTTACACAATTCATCAAATATTTAGTGTCACATCATGTCATATTTACTGCAGTGAGTCAGCTTGGTCGCCTAGATCTTACAAAGAGCTGACAGCATGTTTAATTTTTTTAAACCTGCACAGCTCATTGTCTCTTTGTGTTCATCCAATCCCTATGATGACAATTTGTGTATTCTCACATGTAATTACTGTACTCCATCTGTAGCCATATAGCTTCATTACAGATATATTAACAATAAAATGATGTGATCCGGCTCTTTAAATATTGCACTATCCCTGTGAAATTGTATGCAATCCCCAGAAAAATTACGTCTTACATAACCACTTTGGTAGCATCCCAAATGGGAGCAACCGCTAGCAGCGGGTTATAATTGCTCTACAAAAACGGGGTGAGTTTATAACAAGCATAAATATATCCTAGTCTCAACTTCAAGCCTAGTTAAGGACACTGCCTGATACCTGGGAGGTAAGGAAATGTTAGAGGCCTGTGTCCAAAGCCAGGCAGTGTAGACTCAACTGCAGGATATGTGAGCGTTTAAACAGAAGCAGTATTGATATAGCACAGTAGCCATCTTGCAATATTAGAGCATTGGAAATTAACATTATGACAAGTAGAGCCATGTTTCATGATCAGGAAACATGGTAATGGTGTTCCTCAGGGACTTAGGCTCACTCACTGTCTATGTGCATATATGCAGAGTTAAAAGAAAACCATAAATGCAAGGGCTTACGGTGAAAAAAAGAAGGATTTCACTGTTCCACATGACCGGCTCTGTCACCTCCACTGTCAATATATTCAATGTAACTGTGGGAGGGAAAACGCAGCTTGCAAGATCGTGGCATGATGGCTAAATTCTCCCAGAGCATTTGAGGCGATGACACAATGGCAGTGCAACACTCAGCACTATTTTAAATATAATCTCTATTGTGCTGTTATGAAACGCTGTGCAGTCTTTATGTATTTGCATTGCTCCTTGTGGTGTAACAACACTGCCCCCTGCTGGTTTCTGACATGAACAGCAGATGACAACCAACTCTACACAATTAAATTCCTGCTGTGCTCAGTGGGAACGGTTTCTTCGCCATATGAAAGCAATAAATGATAGAATGCACTTTACTAACAGCTGACACAAGAGTAATTGCCAAATGAGCGTGGCCTTGCCATAAAGCAATATACTCATCATGTTTGCCTGTTCGCTTTCCTAAATGCCAGCTGGCTGTGTGCACACTTTTGGGCGTGTGTGTGTGCACCCATATGTTGACTGGTCACATATGGTAATTTGCAGTAAATCATACACAATACAGAAACACTTCTCGTATTAAAAGAAAGCCATCTGCCTAAAAAACTAAAACAAATTTGCATGTACTCAATTTTCCATGGTGCGAAAATCTCTTAATGCTACAACTGTCTTACTTTTTGTTTTTGATTTAAATTCATCTAGTCTCCATTCAAACATCCTATTTATGTGTGTCTTTAAAATAATCTTTTTATATTGCCTTTGTGTTCTTTTATGTGTTTTCTTAGTGCCTTTCTGTTGAAAACCGCAAAACAACTAAGCTCGCCTTAAATACTGCTGACTTTGTAGGCAGCTTAAAACAAAAAAAATAGGCCTATCAAATGACATTTATCCTGAAACATTGGCCTATGGGATAGGTTTTTTATTTATTCATGAAAAATGTTTTATCAAACAGATGCATTGTGATCAGCAACCACACACCTTTACCATCAGCAACATCTTTAAAGAATAAAGTCAACAAATTAGTTAGAACTTAACTAATCCCCGACTCCAACAGTAATTCAAATGACATATCTAATACAGTACAAGAAAAGCACCATAGAAAATAATCAGAAAGGTATATAATAACTTCAGGCACTAGTTAACTTTAACATTCACTTATATAAATAGAAATAAGAGAGAACTTGATTTTTCAATTTCCTGAAATCTGGATTTTTGAAACACCTTTGGATATGAACAAAGCCCTTAAATAGCCATGTTCCTTAAAAGCCACTCTTCTCCTACCGGAAAGTAACTTAGAGTGGAGGAGTGCAGGTAGAGAGGAAGGTAGCCAGGGGAAGTGGAGGCTCTTTTAGGCCGTTTATATTCTACCTCATCAAAAATGGATGTCTGCAACTGAGGAGATGTACGTGCATTACCTCACAGTATGCTTTACACAGGTATGTCGAGATCGAACTTCTGAATAAGCACAGATAACTTGTAATGTAATCTGTAATTATCCTCCAGTTTCTTTTACAAGCTGGTAGTTCCCCTTGCTGTGTTTTCTCCCATTCTATCATTGATGTCACATTCTCTCTTCAAGTGAGACAAGTGCAACCTCTTCTATATCCTCTATTACCGGCACAGCATGAAACACTGTAGCACAAACATCATGTTTTCTAGGTCACAGAGGAAACAAGGAAGGCATTTCTCTAAGACACGCATCTCCTATTGTTCAGTCCAGACAGATGTGCTCTCCGTTGCCAAACTCCACCTCACTGCGAGTCTGTTGTTCCAATTACTTTACCCAAATCAAAGTAACCTCTCCTCGATGCTAATCACAACCAGACTGACCTTGTTCCTGCCTGAGGGAGGCTGGGAGTTAAACACAAGGCATTTGAGCTGCTTAATGATCTTTTTTCATGTGCATCTCTGATATGCAAATTAATGCAGCAAGGTGCTCCCGAAATCTAATCAGCTCATCAGTTGTCGGAGGGAAACGGGGAAATATGGAGTTTCTATTCTCAATTGTTTTTCAGGTATTGTGTGGGGAAGAATGTGTCTACAGACAGACAGACGGGAAACATAGAGAGAGATGCATATGTTTATCCCCAGGAATACAGGAGGGAAGGGTTATGTATGGGTTCACTAAACAGCAGCTGAAATACAATTTGAGGGGTCAAATATAGCAGAAATTAAATCCATTTGAGGTTCATTATTTGATTTGACTTGGGTTAGAAAAGTTTATTTCAAGGCTAGGTCGGTTGTTTGTTTGTCTCTTGCCAGTTTTCTCACACAAAATGTAGTAAATGTATTTTCTCGACCCCATAACTTTCCATTCTCCATTTAAAGGCTGCCTGCCATGACATAAATATATAACAATCCAACCCATAACAAAGGAAAGATTCAATTTCTCTGAGGGTGTGTCTGACAAATCAACAATATGAATATAAACTGTAAAAGTTATAACAGCAGAGCATGATTCAGCAGGTCAGGAAGGCTGGTACAGAGTTGTGTTTTCCACTAGATGGTACTGTCGTCTCTTTATATCTTTAGCACCTGCAAGTTCTGCCATCTTTCCTATTGCTCCAATGTGATCATGGATGCTTATAATAGAACTTTATATAGTAAAGCATTTACTGTAAATACATATTGAAAGAGGAAACTTTTAGAAACACAAATATGTTACTGTGGCCAAAGAAAACAACAGCTAGGCTTTGATTTTCAAGTTAAAAGACCCTTACATTTGTGAATATAGACATTTGATTTTATATTAAAAACGTTTGGACCGAGTTCAGGCTTCTACAATTTTTCAAATGACACGAGCTGAGAAGTTTAAAGTTAAACTGCTGGATTTCATGGGAGAATGCCATTTGAAAGGGGGTTGGTCTACAGTACGCAGTCTACTGACCCGCAGCTGCTGCCTCTCTGTTGGACTCCGGTACTGCATCTTACTCACTAGACTTTGTAAAAAAAAATGGGTGGGAGGCAAATGCAGTAACCACTCCGCCAACGCCACAGTCACCCCCGTCGTGCGAATGTCTGGCGGGCCGGATGTGGCCCGCGGTCCGACAATTGGTGGTCACTGGTCTACAGGCTATAATGATGGAGATTCCTGGTTAGAGAGACCAATCCTATTGGTGGTATGGCTGGAAGTTACAGGCAATAACACAGCATTAAATATGATTTTGATCTTTTATGTAATATGTCAAATCTATGCAAACCTCAAGTATTTCCTCCATGGTCAACTACAGACTTAAAAACAAGATGAGGATTGCAACCTTGACAGACTTTTATGCAAAGATGAACAGCAGTAAAAAAAAAAAATGTTATTTGACGCTCACACCTCCAAAAATCTGTGCTATCTATATGTTGCTTCTTTGAGGAAATAGCAATGGTAGTCACCTTCAAGTCATGCTGGTCCAAACACACTCTAGATAACCAGGTTTCACAACAGGAGGAGAAATATCAAAAAATCCCCGTGAATACAAACATCCAAATGAATACAAAGTTCCCACTCTGTATGGATGCAACGTCCCCACAAAGACCTGACTCTATAAACAGGGTGGAAACACACTTGCAATGTAACATTGTAGCATTGTCAATGTATTTCTTTCACCACATTTCTGATTAGCCATCTTTTGGTAAAAATGTATAAACACACATATTGCCCATCCATATGCTCAGTGTGTTTCCAACACAGTGTTCTCGGGATCTGGCGGAATAACAAGCCTTTGGAGCACACTGAGCAAAACATGGCTTCTTCCACTCTTCTGTTTTCATGGTCTTTACGCACATCCATGCCATTCACATCTTTGGCATTGATGTGAGTTTGTGTATTCTGCCATACTCTGGCACAACTGTGGGTGTTTGGGAACATGGTGAGCATGCAGATGGAGGGGATTATGCTGCAGGAGACGTTTCTATTGATGTGTTTGTAAGTGTCAATGTCAGGAAAATCTAGTCACCATTGAAATCCAATGCAAGTAAAATAAACCTGACCAGAGATTAGATTTGAGGAAGCGTCTAAAAACATGCAGTTAACAGCTTTCAAGCTGACAGGGGCTGAGAGTAGGAGTGTTTGAATAAATCATAAATCAAACTAGTTTATCAAATATGGGTAGGCAGTTCAGTCTGTAATCGGCTTGAGAAGCAGAAGGTTGCCAGTTCCAGTCCCACTGTAGGTTGCATTGGTACTTTGAGAGGGCCCTTAAGCAAGGTGTAAGACCCCCCACACTGATTTGTAATATCTGCCCACTGCTCCAATACTAGGATAAGTTAAATGCTTAAATGTCAATCAAAATCATACAATTCCCTTATCTATTTTCAATTAAAAACGCAAAGATAACTTGGATCAAGTCACACTCAATTTTTCATAGGGAGTATAAACGTAATTTGTATGAACAACAAAATGACTGACTGGGCTTTTAAAGACAATGTAATCCTTTTAACATGAATGGAGTTATAGCATCCCGTCAAAAGGTGCAGGGGCTGGCCTAGGGACCCGGTAATTGGTTAGTGTCGATCTGGTGATATACACAGAACAATAATATTGATTAGCCCCTTATAAATCTCATCATGCAAGCGTTCCTGTGCAGAGAAGGTTTCAGTGTTCTTAGGGGACACATCAAATGAATGATCACTATAAAGGGCTAGGGATGGATAATGCTGAGGCGAGAGCTTTTTGCAAGGTAATAAAGGGTCCTGGCATGAATGGGGCTCGAGCCTTTTCCTGTTTCTTACTCCCTATAGATTTTTCATTTGTTTAAGTAGGACATATCATATGCAGGAAATACAACATTAGCTACTGTCACTGGAAAACTTAACATGGATAGCTTCCTCACCTCCACTGGGGATTGAATCAATCACATCCTAAAGCTATAACACTATATCATTGTGTGGTTATTTAGCTACAGGGTCATAAATAATCCTTAACTGAGAGGTGGTGATAATGCAAGTTAACACAATATTGGCCTATTATTTGTATGATGTAAGTATTGTTGCTTTGTCAAGTCAGTCGAAATTATTTGAGGTTTTAAATGTGGACAAAGATTTCCTTTTTAACAAGCAAATACATATTTAATGGTCAGCTCAGCTCAGGCTAGAGATATTGACGTATCGGTCAAATAGCACAATGCATTTACAAGAGCCCATACAATAATCTCTAAACACTTCATTAGAGAGGACGAATTGCCACGTGGTTAAAAATACAACTGAACACAAATTGCCCGAGAAAAATCTCCAATGGCGCTGCATGAGGCTGAAGGATGTTTCTGTGATAAGGTCTACAGAAGCTGTTCTTATCTTTGTATTAGTCTGCACAATAGATAGACAAATCAATGTCTTTAATTGCTTTCTTTTACTTAGGATGGGAAGTGTGACATGAATTACATTTACCCAAATTAGTTTTTATTATGATACTAATGTAATCCACTGCTGGGCACTCACAATTAATGAATCAGTCCTGCTCCAATCGATTCAATTTGCTTGAGAAATCTTTGCTCGACTCTTTTAATTTGTACAGGCTATTTATATACAATTTTAGAGGTTTACGTTTTATATTAAACATGAATCAAACATTTATTTTTGCACCATTACTGCCAATGGGTAGAGCATTTGAGTCACTCACTTGCTAAACAAATATATAATCTAAATAAAATAAGAACATTCAACTTTGGCTGGTGTATAAAAAAATTAGTTTTGCACCCTGACTTAAAGCTTAAAAATAAAAATGTTTTATTTTTCCCCAATATTTTTCTTTTGTGTGGATGAATTCCCCTAAGGGAGGGGGGGCCAGTCCATTTACACATTTATAAATAAAGCACATACTTTTAAAAGACTTGAAATTGTCAAAGCTCAAGAAATTGTGTTTTTCAAGGATGGTACAGTGGTGGTATGAATAAGGCTTTCTGTCAAACACCTGGATAGCACTCTTGTACAGCTGTTCTATCGGTTTCAGGTTTGTGGCAAAAGCAAACGACCAGTTTGTAAAGTAGTATTCAATGTGGGATAGAATCATATAGTGGAGGTTTGACTTTGCAGCATTGACAGTTAAGAACGGTCTAATCTGTTTAAAACTTTGCAAGTTCAATTTAGTATTGGATATATGTTTCTTAAAAGTCAAGTTCGAGTCCAGTATGACTCCAAGATACTTGAAGTGGGAGACTAGTTCTATTTCTGCTCCGTTTAAAAACACGTTGGATCCTTCGATTTTGACTGGTCGTTTGATTAAACCTGTCTCGTCACCATTTAGTTTTCAAACATGGGGATGATAATGCTTGTGCTGCTCTGGGCGTATGATGCCCGAAAGCAAACCAAAGAGGATATAGGATAATTACTAAATGAAAGGTGGTTTGGAACAGAAGGGGCTTTGTTCTGTTAATTGGCTATCATTGCATTACAGCATCAATAAAGTTGTATTTACAAATATCTAATAGGTAGGACACCGATCCTGAAGCATCTTGTATTTTTATCATTTATTGCATGTATGTGAAGTGAGAAACAAGGCTGATGTTTTAGTTATTTCTTGATAATAGCATGGGTGGTCTTACTTTTTCAGGGATGGTCACCAACTTCTATGACTAACGGGTAACCCTAAAGCAAGGCACTATCCATTCTGTCCAACTTGTTTAGTCGGTTTGATTTGTTTTCTTCATACTGGTCCCTAAGTGGAAAACATTCTGTTAGCATGAGAACATATAAAAGCAGAACATTCTGTAAACAGTATTTTAAGGTAGCATTCATACACAAAATCCTTTACCCAGTGAATTATTCAGTGCTACGTCTTGTTTTTCCACTCCTTCCCTAAACCCCCCTAATTTCTCGGGGCAGAAAAACAAACTTTGATAGAAAAAGTTCTGCCAACAGATATTACAATTTATACGGTAACTGCAATTTTAGATAAAGAAGCAATGTCATTTTTTTTTTCTCAGCCAGATTCCACTTACTACTTTCTATTTTGGAGATTGAATACCTTGAAATGTTTAAACCTCCAACAAAAAACACAATTGCAGGCGACCCACTCTCTTAAATCAAAGGGCTGCAGCCTATCTATACATATGGAATACCTTGGCTGAAGAGTGCCTTCAGTGAGATACTGAAACACTTAAAAATGGCTGCAATTTAGCTGTTCAAGTAGGAAATATATTACATAAATCGGTTAGGTTCTCATGTTGTGCTGGCCTGCAGGTTACATAAAATGTATAATGGGCTATTATAAATGTTGAATTTCCACAGAGTTAATAAGTTAACTTGATCCAGCAGAAATGTTCTACATATGTAACATAGTCGCTGCTGGCCATCAATTTGTTTTGAGTGTTGTAGCAGGCTGATGTAAATGGAGGCTGTTAATGGGTTTATTGAGGTTATTGTGCGCATAGTCTCATGACGTCACGCCCTCACGCGTTGCATCTCGAGCCTCTCAGTTCTCTGTCATCAGAGTGGAGGACAGTCTGGATCAGACGGGGTTGTTTTGTCTTTGCACCTGCGGAACGGGATGGATTTCTCCAGCTTTTAGAGGATGTATCGTTTAAACACAGTCCAATAAGGGCAGTTATGGACACTTAAAGTTGAATGCATTCCTTTATTAAGTTGGTTTAGAGTTTCATTGTGATATATTTTCGGTCGCAGGTGTAAAGTTTTTTCCTCCAACCCACTGACAGCCTGAGTGGGAGTTGATGTGAGCGGAGTGAAGTGGAAATGGTCCACCACCAGCGCGCCTCTCTGTGTCACGCGTGTTTTTTTTCAATCGTCCGAAAGTCCGACAGTTTTGCACGATGTGGTTTTAGCTGGTGGACTCGGGTGGAGAGTTTGGACTCTCACTGTTGGATCTAGCGGACGGATCATCACCTGAACTAACATGATGTACAACCCGAAGAAAAGCGGATCTGTGTGACAACTTTTATTTGAATCCCCTCTTTAAAAACCACTTCAAAAAGCGCAATGTTTTTAATAACTTTTGTCATGATTTTGTCCTTCCCGGGTAAGTTACGCTTTCATCTGTTGATTATATTGGCTATAATATATTTTAAAACTGCACCTGTTCCTTTACAGTTTAACACAATACACGCAGCAGACAGTGGTTGGAATAGGGCACTTCTAGCCAAATGGCCAAACGTATGATATGTTTTGATTATTAGGGAAGTGTGTCATTGTGCATCTGACAAAATTATCAATCACTCTCTTGTAAATATTGCTAATTGACTGATCGATTACCTTTTGGTGTATAGAAACAAATTAAGAAATGAGTTCACATCTGGATCACAAATCTGTTCCTGCTCCCAGACTCCGGGTTCACCTTGAAGGGTGACGGCAGCTCGTCCTCCCGGCCCGTGCGCCTGGACTGCGTAAAGGCCAGCGAGCAGTGTCTGAAGGAG
The DNA here is from genome assembly GCF_949606895.1 of Notothenia rossii. Classification (NCBI taxonomy): domain Eukaryota; kingdom Metazoa; phylum Chordata; class Actinopteri; order Perciformes; family Nototheniidae; genus Notothenia; species Notothenia rossii. The sequence goes on from NC_136910.1 coordinate 11,384,635, forward strand.
TACAGCTGCAGCACCCGGTACCGGACCATGAGGCAGTGTGTGGCGGGCAGGGAGAGCAACTTCAGCGCGGTGCAAGGTTCCGAGGCGCAGGGCGAGTGCCGCAGCGCCATAGAAGCCATGAGGCAGAGCACGCTGAATAACTGCAGGTGTAGAAGAGGCATGAAGAAGGAGAAGAACTGCCTCCGGATCTTCTGGAGCATTTATCAAAGTTTACAGGGTATGCACTGATTCATAAGATACACCTTTTAATGTATAAGTGCTAGAAGAAGTATTAAGATTATTGCAGTCTTCCTTTTAGATTTGACCATTAAGTACAGTCATAACATCAGAACATTTCTGTTTGTATGTAAAAAGCATTAGGCTTATATTGGGTAATTACCACTGCTGTATCTGGCAAAGGTGGATCTATAAAACAACTGCTTGGTCTAATCTTCAATAATGCATTTTCCCCATACTGTTCACTTTATATGTGAAATATTGAACTGCAAAGAAATTGTCAGATAAAGGCAGTGAAGCAAAAAAGCACCACATTTGTTTCTGAAATAAATGTAGTAGAGTAGAAGTGGCTTATACTCAAAGAAAGTGCTTAAAAACGTGTATTTCGGTCAAATTAGAATAGTTGCTGATTGATAACACTGACTAATCCCAGAATGAATCAGATTGCAGTAAGCAATTATCTCATATCGTATTGTACTTGTAACATAAGATCAAACTACTTCATGAGAACTATTGTCAAATGACACAACAGTATACTCATATTTACCAAACAACCACGTAGGTCAATGAGTAATTCACAGGGATTCATAGTGTAATTGACAAAATGTTCAAGTGTATCAGATACCATCCTCGCACACCACATGTTTGCATACACACAATGTCAAGCTCATATTGATGACAGTTCTTTTCTCTCCCATGCAGGTAATGATTTGCTGGAGTACTCTCCATATGAGTCAGTCAATAGCCGTCTCTCAGATATCTTCCGCCTGGCCCCCATCATCGCAGGTAAGAAGCTGCTTTCACGTCGCCAACATTCCTCAGGTTTTAGTTTGGACATTGTGCAAAGTTAAGTCACAGCAGACACGGAGCCATTAATTCTCAGTTGTACTCTAAACCCGGTTTAAATCACCAACTCACTGCTGCAAATCTGTCACTATTTGACAACCACTCTTCTGTTGCCGTCTGGTTTCAGGCTGCAGCTTTCAACGCCCATTATCTATCACAAAAGATTTTTATCTGCCACTGTGACCCAGCGTATACAAAGCAGAGTCATTTAGCATATTTCACTTTCAGCTCGAAAAGCGATGATGAGGGGTTTCCATTTTTTCCACTGAAATAACACTGGAAGTAGCATTTAAGAGGTATTTTTGAATTAATTATGCCTTTTATAGCAAAGCCTGTGTTGTCCGAGCACCAGGAGCTTGCAGAGCTTAATGTGTTGATTGTGAAAAAAACAGAAAAAGCCAAACAGATATGTCGCGGTTTGTTGTTGCGAATGTATATGGTATAGTGGATGCTTTCAAATGTCAAAGGAGTGCATTTGGACTTATATATATGCAGGTCCATATTTAGACTTCACACACACAGAGAAGCAATTAACCATCTGTCTGCCTTCAATGGCACTGATAGAACAAGAGCTGTGTGTGACAAGTGCAGCACTCTGGCTATCGTCAGTGTTTGGCTTTCTGGCTGCAGGAGGGCGTCTGCTTCACCGGCCAGCTACCATTCCAGTGGAAAAGAAATGGTCATTTGATTCTCCCTCTCCCTCTCTCCGTCTGGCTCTCGCTGTGATTGAATCCACTTAGCGTATCAAAGTGGCCCTGCTCCACACGCGATGACATAATGGCAAACTGTATTTCAAACACAGAGTAAAGGAATATTTATTGGAATTCGGATTTCTCCACAGCAATGCCAGACTAAGACAAATTGCAACAAAGCTGAAAGTGGAAGAGTGGTTTCACAAGGCTTTCAGATAATGAGAGTACTAGTAAAAGTTACTAGAGGACAAGAACAACACGTTTGCTTTTTGTAGATCAAACAAAAATGTGAAATGTTTTGATCGTGATCTCTAGGATATTAAAAGAAAATCTGATCCTCAACGTGCTCTTCACTCACAGTCAAGGACTAATACAGACATAGCAGTTTAACTAGTGAATCTCTATTTGGTGCCATAAATAATCACCAATGTATTTGTGAATCTATGAGCAATATAAATTGAGATGCAGCCGAGTAGCCAGTTTAATGTATAGCTGTGTAAAAAGTCAAAGGCTATATGAAGAAATAAACCACCTATTGGGTTGAATATCAGGAATCCATTTGCCATAAGTGACCTCATTCCTCTCTGCAACTAAACCAGGCCTCAGGCAATGCGCAGTGTAAATGCAGTAGTAGAAAATCAAGCTGAAAATCAATGTTTGTTACTACTGTATACATTGAGGCAATATATACAAAAATATATCATTATATGTAATATATATGAATTAGCAGATGCATCTCAACTTCCTTATAACCCCATTTTTTAAAATTAAATATGATGTAATATCTTCTCATATAAATGACATTACTAATGAAAATAGCAACAATAAATCAACAAGACCACAAGTCTACAGTATAGCCATGCTTACTGCTCTCTGAGGATGTACATCAGTGTTTGAGCTAAGTGGCTACAGTATGTTCACAATGAAAAAGCCATCACGCTGATGTGAAGCACCATTTGAATACACCAAGCTAACATGCCTTACAGCTGAGGCTGATGGGAATGTCATTACAGTAGTTAAACCAAAGCAGTGCTTTCCACACAGACTTTACTTATTTGGCGACATGTTTTTTAACGAAACAATAGGCATTCATATCCTAGCCAGCATCCACAGAGATGTTGTTCGCCATTGTTTACTGCTATTCCTCAATCATCATCTAATATTTAATCAATCCGCAACCCATGCTATTAATCAGAAGTATTCATGTTATTAACTGGACAGCTCAATCTTTGCTGATGAACCTTTTCCTATTTGTTGTGTCATAAATACAACTACTTATGATCCAAGCCAAGTTCTGTGCTAAGTGTCTTGCTGACCACCCACTGATTAAAGTGAAGGGGGCTGGCAAAACAAGTCTCACTTAAGGTGGGCTGAGTTTTAAGGTGGACTAGCTTTGTTGTGCTCAGTTTTTAAAATTCTACCTTCACCGAGTCACTTTGTCATATGTGTCTACAGAAAGCGTCACTTCCAATATGTTATTACATTGTTAATTCAAACTGAAAGGAGTGACATTCAAGTCAATAACAGCTCGAATATAGTCTCCAGAAACAGCTGAATTAAATGCTGCGTCATTTAGAAATCAATGAAGTTAATGAAGTGCCTTTCAGAGACGTTACAATGCTGCTGCGCCGATTGAGGGAAGGAGGTGACTACAGAACTCTAAACGAAAGAAAGAAAAACTGCTTCTGTACAACATACTGTGTGTTTATGTCTATATAATCTTTATGTAAGCTTAAATAAAAAATCTTTGCTAAATTCCACTGATCTTATTACAACTTTAGGTGATTCCAGATGTAACTCTAGCTTCTCTGTTATGCTTCGTTTGCAATCCCATAGCGAGAGTTAAGAAAACATTGTTGAAGGGTATATCTTGTACAACCACATTCCCAACTTATAATTAGACAGATTTTAAGAGACAAGATGAACGGATTGTGCATTTCCTCAACCAGTCTGACACCACTGATGTAAGAGCAGATTACATCCCAAGGAAAATCTTTGGAGTGTACATGCTACATTTAAGAATAAGCAAGGGAATTAAGTCTCACTGCTTCCCTTTAACAATGAAATAATAGCTAAATTAGTGCTTATTTGAATATGAATATGTCCATTTAGACCAGTCTTAGGGCCTTAATTAATACCATTTGTATGTGCAGACAAACCACTTCTAATCTATTCCTATTAATACATTCCTGCCACTCATGTTCCTATGATGATATAACCATCATACATTTCGTTTTAGTGACAAACTTCTTTTTTTAAACCCTCGAACCCGATCCTCGGTTTACTTGTAGGATTAACTCACGTGTACTGACCCTACCACTGACCCCAATACCGTTCCCCACTCCTCCCAGTCTATCCTCATCGGTAGTCCAACAGAGATTCAAGTCGGTGAACAAGAGATGAAGACAGGCATGATGATTTTCCATTGCAAAGATCTCCAGAATAATTCAGTGGTTGCCTGGAGCAACAGAATCAGCCTCTGTTGTCTTTGTCCTCGGCCATTGGTCCGATCAGACCATGAAGTAAATATGAACAAACTGCTCCAGCTGAACATCAGAGTATAGAAGACAGTCTTTTAATCTGCTGATCCTTCAAACACAAGACTGCTTTCAGCCGTATCAGCGAATCATCGGAAGGCATTTCCTTTCCCACACTTTGATTTCCTTCTGCCCCTCTGTGACCGCAGAATAACACCATTTGTTCCAACTGAATTAACCAGAGGGAGATCCAAACCCAATAATAGACACAAGTTATGGATTACAAGTTTGAAATGTACTTAGATGCTGCGTAATCAAATAGTACAACTTAAGCATTCAGTGGCAAACTTTATCTTATTTATTAGTAAGCATATTGTATCAAATGCATATCCTAGTTAGTAGATATGCAACCATGGGTGATGCAAGCAATGGCTAATCATGACTTTGAGATAAGAAAAATAAAACGCTGTCGGCTGCAAATGATGTTTTCGGTCAGGCGTGGAAGTATTTGACGTGCACAGCTAACCACACCCTGCACCCACACACAAGCACGTATGTACACAAACACTTCATCATTCATACTATGTGCATTTGTGCTGCATAGAGACCTTCATCTACATGCAAATCACCCTGCCTGCACATTTTCCCTTACATAGACAGTGACATCCTCTCAGTGCCTCAGACTTTCCCTTACACCTCTCAGATTGATGCATTAATGACAATCAATGCTTAAAAGTAGAAGGGAAGAGAAAAGACCCCCCTATTATTATTTAGCAAGTTCATAACTGACTTTATGAACAACACAAGGCATTGATTCGTGCTCTTGCTCTGATATCCTGCAGTCATAACAGCGCTATGTGTCTAGTCATCTTAAAACAATCTTATCTTCTATTAGAATCATTCTGAACATGGCCCACTTGAGACATGCAGGAGGTATTTCACTTCCGTTTGAATTAATATAGGATGACTACCTGGAGGATTAAATGGAAATAAAAGGAGGAATAGCTGGTGCGGTATGAACTAAGTGAGATTTTGCTAATTACATGGGTGCACTTTATAAATGGGCCTTGGGTCTGGTCATAAATACTGAGACTTTGGCGTGGATTTAGCGGTGCTGGCAGGGAACCTGATAGGAGGCAGGGTGCCATGAAGGAATACGCCCTGACCATCGCTGTTTTCCATTATTGGAGATGACAAAGAGGGCACTAAGTGGAGGGATAGGTTTAGAAGGATTAAATAAAGCAGTGATACATTGTAAAGGAGGATTTTATGGCATTAATCTGGACAGCATTCAAAGACTATATAGCAATATAGTTGTCTTGCAGTTTGTGGGATAGGGCATTTTTAGGTAAATAAAGATAACATGTTTAAGGTTTGGACATAGCTTTTAAACATTACATGGCAAATATACATAATATACATACTTTAGCTGGATTCAGGTGCCAGAAAAGTTTCATTCAAAATAGACCAATGGGAAAATAATATGCGCCATATATAATCATGAATCATCTGCATAAAAAGGTAGATTTTTGATACCTGGAAACAATGCATAAGAAAGGGAATGAAAGGCTAATACATATTTTCATTGAGGCAGAAATAGTAATTTTGCATTTAACACAATGCTTGATTTAGACCCTGTTAAAAATACAGTTACAGAACTGTTGATAAAGGACAATATAATAAAAAATGCATTGATCTTATTCTAATTATTATATAAAATGCTTTAACTTAAAATACATGAATAACTAATTAGATCGAGTTATGAAATATACAATTAGAAACCTTAACAAATATATTTATTAAAATACGCAGCCCTGTTCTTTAACATCGTTGTGAGCCACAGGACTCAACAATGCTGATCAGTTTTAACCGACCATATGAAGTGGGCTCCATATTGAAAGACTTTAAATCCACTTCTTCTACTGATCTCCATACACACAGCTGGCTCTGGAGGTTTGGACGCACTAATACTCTACTCTAATCTGTGTTACATATAGGAGGATTTATATGGCAGACGCAGATAAAAAAATTCCATGACACCATGTTCCTATACATATTCTGGGATTACAAAGAAAAGCTTGAGCAGTTGCTTTTCAGAACGTTTTTATCCAGAATTGCTACAATGGAATTCAATCATATAGAGAAAGGAGGTTTAATACCAGCTCTACTGCTTCTGCCACACCTATTAGTTATTTTTTACAACTCAACTCATTTTTGAATTATTCTAAATATTTCTTCGCTGAGAGCCGATTCATATCACAATTACTGTAACCAATATAAATAAACCAAAAATGGTTCTTTACAAACTACAAATGATGATATTAGTCAGACGCTCATAATGGTTCCGACATGGATTTATTGGATCCTTGGAGAAACATGTAGTTAAGATAATGACTGGCAAATTAATTTGTCATCACTGTGGGAAAGGAGAATAGCAGGCTTTGAAGTTAGTTCAAGCCATTTTCTCAATAATACATGGCTGCTGAGGTTAACAGATACAAAAACTGACAAAAGAGAACATTAGATGGCAAAAGGTGGCATTTAGTTACTTTCTGTAAGTAATACAATACGACGTTGATATTGTCAGACCCAATTCACCCCCTCTATAGTTTGTTGAATGGTGGCATCAGTTCAGGAAATTCATTTGGTGCTTTTTATATCATGAGCGAAGTGATGATAATCCATCTAAACCTCCCCTGTTCAGACATTTAATTAGCATCATTTGCAGCTCGTACACCAGTGTGAGTTCTGTAATTTTTGCTGGCTTTTTATAGCTCAAACAATGATTCAACTAGCCGATAAAGAAATCATTAAATTGCACAATCCTAGTTTGTTTATTATGAAGTGCTTATTTTGTCTAACAGCTGTTTTAGTATAAAGTGTACTTAAGTCCTGATACATATGTTTAAAAGCTAAACAAAGATGCTAGCCATGTGTCAATCAAGCTTTGGAACATGCTTAAGCTCACTAATTTGAAGTGTTGTTTGTAATTAAATATAAAAACGTTATATGCTGCCAAGATTTCATAATCGAGGGCCTTACAGACACTGTAACTCTTGGATGCTGTATAATAGAAAAGTTTGGTTCTCATATTTTTACTTTAGTGAATGCACGCCCCCAGGACACCATAATTAACCTCTTCTTTGAGATATACATTTAACCCTACCATGCTGGTGGTCCTTCAAAAAGGTCTTTTGTATAAATCAATTAGAGGTCAAAGGGTCAGATTCCAGTGTTTGATACTCTGGTTTAGTTTGTGGTCCACATCAATGGCAGCATGGTGGCCTTGCTCAGGGGTGCAACTCAAGAAGGCTAAGTGACATTTGTTTTTCTTTAAGCCTATGGATCTTTGAACAAGATATGTTATATTTAAGGGGGGGCATATCGCATTACAGTTCTTGGAATGCACTTCTAGGTAAATACATTTCTTATACAAGAAACTAGAATAATGTTTAGTTAAGAGTTATTAACATATACTCTAGGTTTACATGTTGGGACAGTCGTGTTATAATTATTTTTGACAAATGACCTCTTTGTGGTCGATTAGTTTTTTTAAATGTTAGGCTTCACTCACTGCATTTTAAAAGAGAAACATGACCATAGAGACTTTAAGAAAGTGAGAGGATTACAGAAACAAGGAAAGAGTGTTTTTCTATTGATTACAATCAGTGCAAGCAGCACAGAACAAAGCACAGACAAATAATAATGTCCAACAAATCCCTGTTTTCAAGACTGTTAAATAACTTCATAGACCAGCATGTGTTGAGCACTGTTCTAGAATGTGCTACTATTAATGCTCTCAACTTTCTTTTGTGGGAGGTTTCAATAAAAGTAAATGTTGAACTTTGCCACATCAACAATGTCATAACTCTCCCTCTGACTTCAATGTGATCTTTGAGACATTTAAATATGAATTGTACCCTTGAAACTGAGAATATTTGACCCCGTAATTGGCTTATTAAATGCAAAAATGCTCCAGATAGAAAAGGTTTTCTCCTGCCGTGGGGTGCTGCGTCTTTATGGAGTCACACTGTGACCTACAGCTCCAATCCTCTTACTCACACTTAGCTCGGGCTGCCTTCTACATCCACATACTTAGATGTATACAATTATGTCTTAATCCACAAGTAGTTGCTTTTAAAATGTGTGTTTTTAAGACCAGAGAGAGCATGTCTCTCTTTGCAACTGTAATTGAGGTAGAACTGTCACACCTATGGTCCCAGACCTACAAACAACCACTAAAGGATCACAGCCCACATCTCTAGGCACTTGTCAGATGTAAGTAATGGGTTTTGTAATATGTGATTAACCCAAGGTTCAACAATGCATTCAGATGTAATCATGGCTCATTCTGCGGTGCATGAAAGAGTGCAGTGAGCTTCAATTCCACCTCAAAAGGCAGAATTACAGAATTCACCCTTCCATGTCGAGGCTGAGGATACAGTTTGTGTTACTGTGCAGGACTCGCTGGAGCAGGAAGGACTTTATACCAACAAAAAAGAAAAATGAGATGTGAGGGAGTCATTATGTGGGCCATGGAGTGCTTTTGATGTGATGTGATGGAAGGGCAGGCAAACTGGGATGGAAGCAAAGATGGGTGACTTTTACGTTACCTTGAAGCAGGGAAAATGCACTCAGTCTGGGCAGGTTTTTTTCACGTTGAACGTTTGTTTTGTTTTTCCCAGAGAGTTCAGATGTGTAACAAAGCAACTGCAACACATCTGAATCAACTGGAGCAACACATTGGTGCAATAATTCATAATGAAGCCCCTTTAAAAGATTGCTATATAATGTTTGGAAATACAAGCATGAGTGAGTTCAACCTGGCTCAGTTGCTCTATTTAATTGTCAATAATGCATAGTATAACATTATGAGGAACTTGTTAAAAAATATAGAAAATATATATATCTGGAGGGACATTTTTGAAAATGTTGTAAAGATTTATTCTGGTTATAACTTTAAGACGAATAGTCTCTTCTAATCATTTTGGATAATTCATCATTTGGATAATTCCATAGTAGCTAAATATATTTAAATGTTATCTACTCAATACCTTTTTCCAATGCACCTCAAAGATACTCCCTATGACTGGAGGAATGGAGATTTGCATTGTTACCAGGTATAATGTAAATAAACTGGCAGTGTCACATCCAGATGTAATGGAACTTTTACAAGCTGAAAATATGGATTATGAGTGGAATATCCCTTTTTAAAAATCGCCCTGCAGGACAACAGTATTTCTTTGCGGAGCATTTCTTTCTCTTTTTCACTAGAAAAGCTCTTGGCTGCACTGTTGGCTGCACTGTATCCCCTCATATAATTCACTTTGAAGCACTAATCCTTCATGATGCGAGAAACTGTACAATACATCTTACATGATGAAATATGAATTGATGCATTTCTCTTCTTCCTCAGTGGAGCCTGCGTCTACAAAGCAGAACAACTGTCTGAATGCTGCCAAGGCGTGTAACCTGAATGACACATGTAAGAAGTACCGCTCGTCTTACATCACCCCGTGCACCAGCAGGGTGTCGGTGTCTGAGGTCTGCAACAAGCGCAAATGCCAAAAGGCCCTACGACAGTTCTTTGACAAGGTAATTAGGCATGTGATTTCTCAGCGCTGTGTTCTGCTTTTGTGTGCGTTTGATGTTGCTGCTAAAATCAACATCAAAAATACATGTCAAATTGTTTTTCTTTGAAACTTTTGAACACAATCGCTCTGAAAAAGTCACAGTGACTTACCAGAACTTAAAGGTCACCTATTATTCTGCATTATTATTTTGCACACGTTATTATTAATAATATACAGTGTTTCCCATACATCGAAATACAAACCCCACAGATCCTCAACTCCAGTGTGTCTCACTCATTAAAGAGCAACTTCCAGGTTAAAGACACCTGTGAATAAATGTGTAGGAAAATGATGAATAAATTGGGGGGGGGGGGGGGGGGGGGAGAGAGAAGTAATACGGTTTCCTGATGAAGCTGTGGAGAGTATGTGCTGCAGGGAGGTGGATGCACAACGCACCCAGGAACGAACGCTAGCTCCGGTCCTTTTTACTGTGGACTCGATGTCCTGACAGGCTGGTATTTGTGCAACCTGCACAAACACAATATTGCACCATGATTACAAATGGTGAAATACAATGTAAAACTACCGAAAAATACCAGCTCACTAAAACACAACCGCTCAACTCAACGCAACTACTAACTATACCCGCGGTCAGAGAGCGGAGATGTTTCCCCCTTGTTATGTAATGTGACGCGTTTGACGTATGAACTTTAAAAAAAAAGCCGTTTTTAAGAGCAGAGCTCAAAATTGCTCCTTTCCCTCTGAATTCCTGCCCTTATGTCTCGTAAAACATATCAAATCCTACATTCACTTTTTTAATTGTAATTTTCAAGCAAGTTTAAGCATGCAGTAAATGTAGAAAAAAAACAACCTGCAAGATGCTCTTTAAGGCGAGACACGGCAGGCAAAAACATCGTTTTTCATGCACTGGTACATTTTGAGATTTTGTGCAATTTTGATTCCATAACATCTTTTCTTTCACGCTTTTGGAAGGAAAACGTACAAAATACACATTTAGGTGTTTATTTGTAGTATAGTTTGTCTATTTGCGTCTGTAGATTTCTCCTAAATTCACCAAAAGTTAGCATTCTAACGCAGTGGCGGTTCTACGGGGTGGCACGGGGTGGCAGCTGCCACCTCAGAAAAATGCCTTGCGACCCCAGCTGCCACCCCAGTTGGCAGCTTTGTTTTGAAAGAAAAGTTGTGGCTCATCGGACATTTATGAGAGGAAATCTCTAACGTCAGAGTGCAAGTGAATGCAGCACAAGACGCGAGCCTTGTAACCCCTCCCCCGGCCCTGGCACAAGCGTGGAAATATGATTGCGGGGATTTCATTTCGGGACGGCGCAAAACGAGAAGCATTCGGACCCAAGTAGACGGAAGGAATGAGGTATTTGCGGTCTACAATGACAGAGAAGAGACTTTCAGGTTGGCTGTACTCAGCATTCAATCAAAAGGCACTAAAGCTTTGGATCTTAATCAGTTTGTGAGGCGATTTGCTGAACAAGATGGTAATCGCCATATTCAGCTGTTATAGGCATGCCAATTGATGCTCTGCTCACGGATGACTCGATGAGCATAACACATTTTTAAGATGATGACCTTACGTGTGTGTTTCTTCTTTGTGGGGGTCTGCCCCAAAAAACAGTTTACAGTCCTGAGAAAGTCAAATAAGACGGTGTGTAAAGCTACACTGCCTAGTCAAAAAAAAGTAGGACTTTCTACTGGATAATAACTGCAGCGATGTATATGTTTTAGCTGAATACAAGTTTTTTAACCCTAACTGATGCAGTTAGTCACTTCTTTAATGTTTGTTCTTTCTGATGAAAAGTCAAGGTTGTAACTGTTTGAAATGAAGTCGTGGGGCGCTGAACTGTTCTTTTGATTTATGATAGTAATTACTTGTCTTTCAAATTTGAAGGAGGGTGAGCAAGCATCTTGAGGAACACTCATCATTAACTCCTCCAAAAAATATAGTTTATTTCATAATAACACTGAATATGTGAATCATAACAGTGATTGACAGATGATAGGAATAATATGATTGTTAATAGCATCATATTAATTCAGACAAACATAGACGAGACAGTTAATTAATGTACTTATTGCAGCCGTCTGCATAGATTTGGTACCCCTGCTGGTCTAAGAGTGAGACACACTTATTCAGTTATTGTTCAGTTAAAATTCATTAAATTACGTGTGCCACCTTATATATTTCTATTTAAGGCTTTACTGATGTGCCACAATAATGTCACCTAATGTTATTGAGTTAAAATATTAATATTGTGGCTTTCCAAGTTAACATTGATTGATATGAATGCGATTAAATCAGCATATACTTCTGCCAGGGGATGCCACCCCTCAAATTCTCCTGCCACCCTCTTGCCACACCATGAATATTTTTCTAGATCCGCCCCTCTTCTAACGTAACATAAAGTACAGCGACCGCTGTTTGCACCATGTGATCAGAGGTATTGTTGGAAAGCTCAGTCTCTCCTGCACAATCTCATCATCGGATCCAAATATGGTCATTTCCTTTGTATTAGCAACCAATCGTGAAAGTACAAACGGGTCTTAAACCAAAAAACTGAATCTCATTGGCTGGTGTCCCTGCCAATGTTTCTGACAACGTGATTCGTTCAGATGCGTCACATGGTGTGCTAAAACACTTCTTGGTTTAGCTTTCGCTGGAAATTTAAATTTCAAAATGGCAAAAAAGAACAGCAAAAAAACGTTCACATAGAAGACGACAACAATTGTCAGTTGCACGAAGCAATGTTAGACAAAAACCAAATGATCCCGAATATGAAATACCTTCACGTGAAATATGAAATACCTTCACGTGAAATATGAAATACCTTCACGTGAAATATGAAATACCTTCACGTGCGTCAAGGCGCAAGCAGTCATCCAAAGAACAGCAGGGTTTAAGTAGCGCCACATTGCAATCTTTAAAGGTAGTTTTCTCAAAATGAGTTTTTTCTCCTGTTCTGAGTGAGGAATCTCCACTTCAGTAGCACTTACATAGACCCAACCTTCCAGTTAGATTCCTATCAATATTCTGAATGCCTTTACTGAAGGGTTTGTTCATATAGCATTCATAGCCTGAATTATATAACATTGACATTGACAGTATTTTCTGATTTATGGAGAGATCAAAAGAGATATCCAAAATCCCTTCTGTAAAAACTTTAGATTCTAATATGACTACAAATGAAACAAGAATTTCAAACCTGACTTTATCCAATGTTCAGAATTGTCTTCCTGAAATGTATTAAAATATGCGCATATTCAATGAGATTATGGCTCATTTGCATGGTGGGGCGGGGGGGTGCAGTGCCCCTAAAAATAGAATCAAATTATGGGGGAAACACTGGATAATAATAACAAATTAAAAAAAATTATATTATTTATATCTTTTTTTTCTTTTCTTTTTTTTTTTAAATCATCTCGCGACCCCCACTTTGGGAACCCCTGTCCTAGAGCACCATTGTGTTATTTTTAAGCAAATATCTCTCAGAGGGGCGTTGGGAGTGGCTCCTTATTTTCATCTAAAGTAGCAGACAGAGAATCAGCACTTTTGAAACAGGGCTGAAACAGAGGGGATTATGGGATGCTGCAATGCACGATCAGTTTGGTATGTTGAGCCAAACACTTCAGAGAAATGTTTTGTATATATATCTGAGACCTATAATATATTGATGAAAAACAGTATAATAAGGTACCTTTAACTATAAAAAGGTATTTATTAACTGGATATGGTAAGTTCCTCAACTACGCTAGTAAAGGTGGTAGTGGCATTGGAATTAAAATATGTTTTTTAAGACATCAATGGACAATTTTTATGTTTTATTTCCATTAAAAGGTCCCATCTAAATACAGCTATGGGATGCTGTTTTGCGCCTGTCCTTCAGGGCATCAGACAGCATGTGCAGAACGCCGACGGCAAACGATTGTCCCCGTTTGTTCCTATGCGGACAAAGACAAACCCAACTGTCTGTCTCTGCAGAACTCATGCAAGACCAACTACATCTGCAGGTAAGAAGTGACGCTTAATGGGCTTCATCTTCACTCTTATGCAGTCTAACGTTCTTCACAATAGTGTCGGTTTTTATTATGACTTATTATTGAACATTATATATGTGGCAAAATACTTTATTTGTCCCACAGAGGGGACATTTACATTTGTTACAGCGGAAAAGAGCTAAAGACAGCTTAATGTTGACTAAGAACACAGTCCCCCTGCTTCCACGCCTACTGCTATTTATTTCACTTTTTACTTTATTATTTGCCTTGTTTGTTTATTCACCATGTAAAGCGGCCTTTGGTCCCTTGAAAGGCGCTATACAAATGTAATCTATTACTATTATTAAGAAGCATGCATAAAAAAATTAAGACAATCTTTTCTTTAAAGATTACACAATTTACAAAATACACATCCTGTAACAGTTCTGAAGATGTAGCAGCCAGGTATATATATATTGCACATAGTTGGTATTTAACAACAAGTTAAGCTTATATCTGATGCAGAATGAGGAAATAAGCTACTTTAATTTGTTATGTTTCTAGGTCAAGGCTGGCAGACTTTATCAGTAACTGTCAGCCAGAAGCTCACTCCATATCGGGCTGTCTGAGGGAGAGCTACGCTGACTGTCTGCTGTCTTACTCGGGTCTAATTGGTAAGTTCTCTGAAGCATTTGAAAATTGGCCTCAGAATTGTGCAGATAAGACTGGTAACAGGACCTAAAGCTGGACTACTGGTGCAGTTTGTTCTGTGCCTCTGATATTACTCAACAGTGTGTGACATCCATTCAGATTAACATGTTGCAAGGTAGTTTTTGAAATCGATTATTTGCCGGACAATATTTTTTAATGAGAAGCATGATTAGAGGTGATGTAAAAAGCTTTAATTGGATTCTGTTTTTCTGAAGCCAAAAGATAGCAGAAACCCATTTAAAGCGCAGAATGTTGATTGTTCTTTCAAAAGAGCTGCACATAGTATGTGCTAGTTCTTTGAGCTAAAAACAATGGTGGTGATATTTTACCATGACAGTCACTGTGCAGCTATGGCCTTGTTCAAACAGTTAAATAATTCACTTTTCCAAACAGCACTTGTTAAAGAAAGAATAGACTTAGGTACAAATGTCATTTTAATAAAATATAGGAGAAAGGATATATGAAAATATAAATCAAACCATATACGAATGTCACATGACGTGTAGCCTACAGATAGCGCTTTATCAAAGATTACACAGGAACTGCGAATCTTTCTCTGTAGGCATGTATAATAATACAAAGCTGTGTAACAGATGATTTTCAGATGTTAACAAGCAAGCCAAATAACTTCATGTATTCTCCAGTGGAGATTGAGGCACCAGATCGCAGTTTATGAATTGCAAATCCATAGGGTACAATTCATTATTGCTCTGTGCAAGAGTAGTGATTATTTCCTTTTGTTCAGCCTCTCTGCCATCAGCGGGTTCCATTATGTAGAAAAGGAACAACGCTGAGTTTTAGTAATGAGATTTAAACACAGGGCAACAGTGACCAATTGCAAACTCAACAGGCGGACATTTTAATCTACACCATTCATATTGCACTCCACACAGGTTACACCCTCTAATTGGGCCCCCTGGCTTCACCACTCACTTCTGTCTCCATACACAGAAATGTGCATGTACTTGCACAGCTAATAACTAAGAGCCTACTCAACCCATGCTTCCTGTAAAAAATTAAAAAAAAAAGGCAAATTGTCCTCTTTTTTAGTTACATCAAGATGACAAAATTGGCCAAAAATGGTTTCATTCAACTTGAAGTACGTGTGTCCCAGTTCGGTCACAACGGTCGACTCCAATAGGTGGAAGGCAGCATCCCAAACTTTTTAAAAACACTTGAATATTTTGCATGTTGTTGCACAGGCCCTGGCATATATAATGCGTATACTTTACAAGTCATGGAGGCTTATAATCACGATGCAGCAGGTCGTTACGTCAGTGAAAAGGCAAAGGGGAGAATGGAGATAAAGGCACCCTGTAATATTGAATATCTCACTCTCATTGGCTGACCTGAATATAGACATTTGAAACCAAAAGAGTCCCGTTATAGAGGGTTTCAACTGTGAGAGTGGGACTACAGTTTCAAAGACTCAAAGTAGTTTTGTCCTCCTTTATGCTGCAGGTACAGTGATGACACCCAATTATGTGCAATTTCTTGGCATCACCCTGTCACCCTGGTGCGACTGCAGCAGCAGCGGGAACAGCAAGCCAGACTGTGACAAATTCTCTGAGTATTTCACCAACAACAGATGCCTACGTGAGTTCAAACCTTGTACTTTTCTTCACCACAGAATGCCAGTTTGACCATTTTCTATTTGTAATTAAAGACTAGGAGATGAGGAATAAACCCTGGAGTTGTATGATGATCTTTGTTCTCACTTTCGATACAATGTGTGTTACTTTGAGTGTTATAAGAAATATCTTTTAACAGTTTTTTTCAAATAGAAATTGCATTACAACCTTTTATTTTACACGTTTTCTTAAGTCAAGCAGGGATGAAGTACATTTTTTGTGAATCATAAATATTAAAAGGCGGACGCTGCTTTTAAAAAGGATCTCTTGAGAAAGGTCAAGTAATTTCTTCTCCTACACAATTATCATTTATTGAAGCTGAACTTGGACAAATGATTCAGGGCCATGGCATTTGCTCTTATTTCTAAAGCATCTGCTAACTTATAAGATGGCGCATAATTTGTTATTAAATGGAGGTTCAGAGGGTATTTTGTTAGATAATACTTAAAGTATTACATGTTTTTATAACATAGAAGCAATGACATTGGGACGGTGCATATTAACTCATGCTTGAAAACAGATGGTTTATTTTGCTTTCCAGTGACATTCCATTTAGTTTTAAACAGAATATTACATTACATGTTACTTGTTAGACGCTTTTATCCAAAGTGCTGTGGACAATCCCCACAGGAGCAATTTGGGGTGAAGTGTCTTGCCCAGGGACACAACAACATGCGGACTGCAGTGGGACTCGAACTTGCTACCCCCTGATTCGAAGTCCAGCACTCTATCCACTTAAACCACAGTTGCCCTATAATAGTGCATACGTTCAGAAAAGCATCAAGTAGGCCTCATTCATTAATACACTGTTCTTGCAGGTAATGCCATCCAGGCATTTGGTAATGGCACTGATGTTGGAGTTTGGCAACCCCAACCCCCGATCCAGCCCACTGCGCTGGAGCCTAGCATCACCCGGCGGCGGGGGAAGGATCGAACCGGTAACGGGCTGGATTCACTGAGCGACATGAACAAACTGGACCTCGATGACGACTCATTATACAACATGTGTGGGACCTTACAGGTGAAGTGATTTAAAGTAGAGAGTTTAAAAAGTGACGTTTCCGTTTTCAAATATAGGATGTCACTTTTTTTGAAATGGTATATTTAATTTAACCATTAAATCTGTGCTTCTTAAAAAAAAAAAAGAGTAGAAGATATGGAAACTGCATCAGTTTTTATTAGATTTTAAAGTCACAACAACATTAATCTAACGCAAACTAATCTAAAGAAACACGCAACATTTTGATGCAAATCTAATCCAAGGAGTAAATTATTTTTCACTGCAACATTTTTTTTTTGCTTACAGACAAAAACATATCAGTGTATGGAAATTCATAATATAACTTTTCAATTTCTCAGTCAATTTACCTCCACTAATCTCTTCAATAGAGAAACTGTATTAGTCTTCTAAGGATTTCCATGCTGAAAAAAAAGTACAGCTACTTTTATTACTGGTATTATCATTAAAAATGTTAATCCTTATGAAGTCATTTGTTTGTAGTGAGTTTTTCTCTTTTTATGGCTGAAGCCTACAATAGGACAGTGCCATTTTAAAGGAAAAATAAGATGAAAACATTTACCACAACAACAAAGGATTTTGATGTTTCCTTTTTGTCCTTTAAAAAAGGCATCAGAAACCTCTCAAAAATTCTGAGCTAAAGTGCCCGACTCTAAATTAATATCAGGGGGAGATCTATTCAGAGCTTTGTGTCTGCGCGTCAGTCGTCTGGCTCCGTCACCTTGATGGATCGGGGGTCTATGAAGCCACAGAATCCCCCCCCCCCCCCCGGGCAGAAAAATGAGACGTCAGAGCGGAGTCAGATTCTCCCAAGCTATCATGTCAAAGCTAATTCGTTGCTAGGGTAACATCACAAATGGGCCACAGGGGTAGCGTGTGCATTCATGTGTGTGTGTTTATGCAGGGAAACCATTTTATTGTATAGGCAAGGCAAGTTTATTTATATCCTTTATTAAAAAAGTATCTTCCAATTTCCTTTTTCTTGTGATTTCCTACCTATTTAGGGTTAAAAAAAAACATCTTGCAATTTAGACTTTTTTTTTCATTGATTTTTATTGTATTTCTGGATTTTACAGTACGTCCACTGTAGAGGACATACAGTAAGGACCATTTTAGTGGGATAAAACCATAGACTGTATATATATGATAAAACGCACCTTTCAACACAAAGCAATTCAAAGTGCTTTACAAAAATGAAAGACATTAAGAAAATGGCATTTAAAAACAGTCATTAAAAAGGAAAGATAATAAAAGAAACATTAAAAGAAAAAACACATGATTAAAAGTATCAGTATAGGTGTACCACTTTTCTTCATTTTTAGGTGCATGTTTGCTGACATTTCTGTTAGTTTTGAAACAACTCTTATCTGTTCATGCTTGAAAAATGTAAATGTTGATACCGATTACTAGAACTAGACACACAACTATTAAAAAAATGCTAATTTGAGAATCATTTTGAGAACTGCGTTGCTCTGACCCAACAAATCAAAAGTACATGTTTGACCTTGGAGACAGTAGTCGGCAAAATGACCTCACCACAATGTCCATTAAGTAACATACTGATCGTATTGCATATCTTTCTCAGCAGATCAAGTTTCCACATTTCAAGCACCACTGAGAGTTCTTTCAACTACTGCTCCCAATTCAAAATGTAAAGAAAAATACATCTAATTTTAACATCTTAGACTCCTGGGACAAATCCATCTGTTGAGGAACATTGTGTGATGTGATCGCAAGCTTTAAGAACAGCTAACTGCGGCATCGAGCTTGTTGTGACATTGTTTACACTAGACTCACATTTCATTTAACATGTGTCTATTCATCCATATAAATGTGCTTCAAAGGAACTGTTTGGCTTCACCAACACTTCAGACCTCTTTTATATTCTTCTGATAAATACTATTGGGCTATATTTTTAAATGAGATGATATCACATAAAGGGAGTAAATCTATCATGTTGGCTTTTAATAGCGATATGATTTATCTTCAGTTAAAAAAAAAACATATCCTCCAGGAGAAAAGACCTCCTATAGAGCAATGAATCACTCCTCTCAGGTTCATAGAATTCTTTCTACTTAAAAACCAACGCATGGACTGTTTATAATGTCCCCAAAGCACCATGGAGTCACTTTATCATTTTCTGTTCTTCATCTGTATCTATGAGTGTGTGTTTGTTTGAGTGTCTACAAAATGTGTGTGGGTATTTTTGTGTGTGGCTGAAAAGGTTTGAGGAAAAGTTTTAAATGTATTAAACTGTCATAACCTTGAGTTGGGGATCACACACACACACACACACACACACACACACACACACACACACACACACACACACACACACACACACACACACACACACACACACACACACACACACACACACACACACACACACACACACACACACACACACACACACACACACACACACACACACACACACACACACACACACACACACACACACACACACACACACACACACACACACACACACACACACACACACACACACACACACACACGGAATCTCCTGCCCGAGGAGGAGGATTATACAAAGAGGTGCATGTAGGTCTAAACCATGGGAATTGGTGGGCACTGAAAGCATTATCATACATCTTATTATTGTTGATGCAGTAATGATTTTTGCTTGTTTTACTTCAAAGTCGATTCTTCCTCTAGCAGCCTCCAGACAGAGACAGTTTGTTCACTCCACTACGCTGACACTAAGAGAAAGTCTGCCATTTGCTTCAGAGCATTCTTTGCAGCCAGACTGCGATCTTAAAATACAGGCAAACGAAGAATGAAAATCGATGTTTCTGTTCCGTCACTTACTTCTTTTTTTCCCTTCCAGGCCCAGAAACTGGATTTGAATCTAACGGTGGATACTGCTCAATGTGTGGTAAGTATCGTTTTATACAATCTATTCAATTCATTGTTTCAGTGTTGAACTTTGTAAGGCAAATTATTGTTGTGAGCATTCTGATATCATATCGGCCCGTCCACACTACAGCTTCAAAAAAAGCTTCCCGGCGGACGTGTCTGAAGCTCGACCAACAACCAATCACATGAATCTCCCGCCCCTGACACACAAGCAGCGGTTTGATTGGCTAGAGCTTGTACTGGCATATGATTTGATTGGCTGACGCTTCCACCGAAAGCTTCAGAAACTTCAAAAGTTGAACATTGCTCAACTTTTGCAGCCTGAAACGCCAGGAAAGCTCCGCTCTGCTACCCACAATTCAGTTCGGCGAAAAGCGAGGCAACGTGACGTCACCCCATTCAAAGTGAATGGACAGACACGTTGGAAACCGTTTTTGAAGCTGTCGAAGCTGTAGTGTGTACGGGCCGTAAGATACAACATATGGATCCCTTAAATGTTGTTATTAAAAAGACCAAAAATGTGCTTCTCACAGTCCAAATATCTCTAGCAAAACTCGACACATGTTTTTTTTACATTGAAAAGCTGACAAATGTAGAAACACAAAGAATGTGATCCGTGTTTAACCATCCAAATATAACTGACAATTAAACAAAAAGGCAGATAATTGCTTTGCCGTTGTAATTCATCAGGTCTTCATATGCACAAATTAACTAAAAGATATCTAAAATGTAAATAACTGACACTGAATTTCAAACCCAACATTATCAGAAATGGTGCTATCGTTGTAGTAGATTTCATAGTGAAGGAAAAACATATTTTTTAGATATCGTTCTACTCAAGCTAACCTCAAAACGATGCTCTCTTCCCTCAGAACCATCAGCTGGACGAGTCCGCTGACTCTAAGGCCAACGCTCGCAGCGCAGCGGCAGACTTCCCCTTCTCAAACCCCTCAAGTGTGCTCCTCGCACTAACCGTCGCTTTAATACGGCTCAAAGGTTTCCAACTTTTGTAAGATCTGAGGACTACGGATCAACACTCATCAGATTCAACTCATTTTGATTTAGACATTTGCCTAAGTGTGACACCTGCATTTTTCTTGAAATGGAACTAAAAGTGCTACAAACCTAGAAAAACTGAGGATTATATCCGAGGAGTCCACAATGCTGAAATCAGACTCATTTGCCTTCCATAGGGGCAATTCGGGTCCTTCAAGAATCAGATTCACACTGAGGAAGACTCACTTTCTTGGAGCTAAACCCTGTGATCTGATGAGCACGTGCGTCATGTCTCTTCTTGGGAACCGTTGCAAATCAGTGCACATTTGACTGAATGGACGGCCAACGTGCGGAGGAGTGTTTTCGGGATAAAGTGGATCATCAACGTTTGCATAACTGTGCTTTCATTCGTCCAGTCAGTAAACTGCTTTAGTTCAACAACAGGAAAACTAGGTGTTGTGCTGATATATAAATGTCACAAGGGACAACTAACACATATCATAGACACAACGTATGGAACATGGTTCATAACACATGCTAACTAAATCAACAGCGTAACATTTTGTCAGAGTATTCTCAAAGTTCAAAAACGCAAACAGCTTCTCTTCTACATGTTCGGTACTACAGTAGGTATAGATTTGTTTTGTAGATTTATTTGATTGTTACGGTGGTTTGTGGTTTCATCACATCGCCTCTTAAAAAACATTTTGTACATACGATGTATAAAGTGTACACTCAATTACAGTGTGCTGCTGTCAGCTTGTTACATATCGTCTGTAATGTTTTTGGAGAGTCTATGTTAGTATCTGGAGACTGAGGCCTCTCAGCATTACCCAGTGTAGCTATGATTTAAAAAATGTGATGGGGTTCTTTAATCACGTGGTTACAGATATGACTGTTGTGTGATGTTTTAGATGCAAAGAGCATATCGTTATCTTAAACAGTACTTTTTCCTCGAGGAATAGCAAACTATCTGTAACACCAACAAGAACATACAGACTTACAACAGTGATTTAAATGGATAAAACAAAGTAATGTTATGCTTCTGTTCTAATGAAAGTACATATGTTCTGATATTGATCCATATTCTTCACACTGCCTCCATTACATTTGATTTGTCATAACGTCCTGTTGAACAGTATAAGGAACTACGTTTGTTTTTTTAATAACAATGTGTACATATCCACTAGAGCAAATGCCAAAAGATTAAAGCCAAGATGAAAACATAATTATTATTAACAGGGCAACTCTTTTTTATCATTCAAAGAATGTACAACATAATGCCATTTCAAAAAATACGTGTTCAAATCACATACTTTAAAGCCTGTAATGATACACCTCTTTTTAGATTTCAAATGTATTTGTAATGTTTTGGTCCAAAAATACAACTGTGTATCTGACCTATAGATATTACCAGCGTACACTTGAAGACATCTCATAAAGGAGGCCACTTTTATGTACAAGAAGTCTTCATCATGACCATTTGAAACATTGGAAATCTGAAATAAAAATGGTGAACAATGACTCATGCTGGTTTCTACGATCAACTGCGATACATCCTGTTTTTGCCTCATAATATTCCTTTACCCCAATGTGAGTTCTGTATTTGTAGCATCTACTGTAGGATTATAAGAGAGCAGCAGACAGGTTGCCATTGTCAGTCCGATCACATCGGTCCCGTTGCGGAGTGACACGGCGTACAAGGACGCAGCCTGTAGAGGACGGACTGCTCACTGGACATGTCTCGCCAAGAATATGACACACCTGTTTTGGCACAGTGATGGAATACTTGACCTAGAGAGAGAGAGAGTCTAAGATTTATGTCCCTGAACCAAAAGGACGAAAACATCCCGCTCATGTTATGCATGAGATGGAAATGACAACTCTCCATTTTAACTGATAAAGGGAAAGTAGAGTGGTTGGAGAAATTGTATTACATGAATTTCTAACAAATATTTGCAATACATTGGGACGATACATGTGTAGCTAAAACTTAAGTGCACAATATCTGTCATTGAGCTGTATTGCCGTTTAAAAACTACATAAAACACACAGTTATGACGCTTTCAAGGTCCTTTGGATGCCATAAACACTTAACACCAATGACTTGTTAATTCATGGCTAAAAATGGTATACCAAACAATTTACTACTCAATGAGAAAAGTTTGCTAAAAACAAAAGGATATTATTATGTTTTATCTTAAAAGGAAAGCTTATATTTGTGGCAGATTAAAGATGTATATCTTCAAAAGGACTGAGCTAGGGGTTGAGAGCGATAGAAAGGATGGACCAACACAGTGTTGAATGTGTTAAAAAACTAATATAATTAACAGCCATAAATATAAAAAGGTATCCATACATAATGTGACACGAAATGGTAATCAATCAAGGGGGTTCTACAACATGGAAATGAAAGTCATCATGAAACATTTATAGAAGTTTGGTCAATTTTTGTATGTTTGTTACATTGTCCTTGTGTTTATTTGTTCATGTTCATCAGTTTCTATAGATGGATACATGTCATTGAATAACCCACGCAGCAGCACTACTCATATTTCCAAATTCTTCATTGGATTTGATGGTACTATAACAGAGATGTGATTAAAATAAAAATTGCACTGCTAAGGATTTAAAAATGTAACACATAGCCTAGTGACTACGATAATAACAGTTGTCATCTAACCTATGATAAATACTATTACTCGCCAGTGTAACTGTTTCCTCGCCATAAAGCCCAGAGGACTGGGTAACAGTATTTTGAGATGCCCCCTCCCGCAACTATAGCACCGCTGCAGGTATACCAAATTCTAATGTGCGGCATAGATTAGAGAGAAACTGATAAAAAGGTTTAATCTTAGCTGCCTGGTAGGGATCACATCTAATTACCGCCACTTTGAGCTCTCCGGCGACGTCGTTTCAGCCGCTCCAAGCTGCTCTGTGGATTTCACCCTTTCCATTAGCCAGGAGAGCAGCACCAATTTCACTTTATTACTTTCTTTTTCTGTTGTGTCCAAATGTCAGGGAGTGCCTGACTTTTCCACAGTAAACATTCCACAGCTTCAGTTATTCTGAGAGGCTTCCCCCCCATGTTTTCCACAGCAGAGCAGAGATAAGAGATAATAAAGCCGTTCTTTGATTGCACATTGGAGCCAAAACTATAAGCTCTACTTAACTGAAAAGACTGAAAACTACTTAAATCACTGGATAGATGGAGAAGGCGTTTTAATGTACTGGAGAGAGACAGATAACCCTGTTGACCTCGATAGTATTTGATCACACACAAGTCAATATTTTATTTAAGAACAGAATATCTTGTACAAAATGAGATAATTAACTCTTAAAATGACCACTAACTAAACACCTTTTGGTATTTCCTGATACAGCAAACTGATGACTCATCACCTGACACCTTAGAAATAATATACATTTAGAATGCTATTACTAACATACTTTAGTTACTACTGACTGGTGCCGGGCGATATGACGATATATATGTTGTCAAAACAATAATAAAAGTCTCTCATATTTTTCTGTATTGTTTTTATTGCAATATTGTCTGTAATTTATTTATTTTCTAAAACTTTACTCAAAAATGTCTATTGTTTATTTTGCCCTTAAGTTGTTAAAATATTGCCTTATTTGTCAAGTATTAATACAGACAGAAGTAGGCCTACAAAATCACATGTGGTTATTTCATGTTGAATTGTACAGAAAGCATGCTATATAACATGATATATTTCCATAACAAGATATGAAATTACCTACAGTATATAGGAGGTGGATGTTCTTGACAATATCACTCAGTACATGTGCTGAGCATATTAAAAAGCTGTTAGTATTGTAGAACCTTTACAAAACTTCAGTATATAAGATGAATCACAGTGAAGAGCTATCTGTATACATTAAAGTGGGTTTGCATCTCTACAAGCGCTCTTTGATCATGATTTAATGAACCGAGTCTATGCTAACAGCCAGTAATGAAAAAAGACTTGTTAACTTTGCAAAAGTAAAGCTCTTACTGGATAACCTGGGTCATTCTCCTGAGTAATACTGGGAATCAAACTGAAGTGTAATGCCTCTCAGCCAGCAGTTCGGCACCACGGAGAGCGCCACTTCCACAAAGGGCAACCCGAGGTGAAACTGGAGAATATGACACCAGCTGTTCTCAATCAAAGTAATGACTCTCCCAGATGAGAATTACCTTCATCTTCCCTTTAAATTACTGATGGTTAGTTGTTCACTTCCCATAAAAACCTGCTGCTCTCCTCACAACCAGTCGCTAACCTCCTATCTGTGTGTTTTTACTAAGGCAGTGTCTTTCTGCTTTAGTCACAAATTGGCTGCTTTTAAGATTACACCCACTCCACAAAAAGGAACTACTAATCAGCTTTATTACTGCTACAAACAAATCCCCTACTCCTACTGCAAATGTGTTCTGTCGAGTTAGAGATTACATGTATATAGTTTTGCGAAATGTGTGAAACAATTATGATTTGTTTGTCGAGAGCTGTTTCATTCTGGAGGTAGTATTGCTTGTAGCAGTCACATCTGAGACCTTGACATGTTGGCTGTGTCCTTCACGGGAAGAAGCCAGCTGGAGGCTAATCGTTACACAAACACGATACCTTAAATGACTCCAGTTGAGTAAACTTTGTGTTTTAAAGCTATTTGATATTGGCAAGCAGGCAAGTCACTTAGAGCAGAGTTATTATGTAAAAACAATATGTACACAGTTGATATATGGCAACCGGGCCCTGACACTGTCACTCCCAAAAGCTGTTCTAAGATCAGCACTCAGCGAAAAGAAGACACATATTGTCCTGGCTATGGAATACATAGCATTACATTACATGTCACTTTTTAGACGCTTATACCCACTAGCAGAATACATGCTACTCTTTAGTCGATAAAGCTATATAATCATTCAGATATGCAGGAGATAATAATTATGAGGCTAACTTTAACATATTCCACTCTCAAAAAGAATTGTTCTAAACACGTTTTCTGGTATAAATAAGCAGCAGATGACTGTCAGGACAACAATAATCATCAT
Source organism: Notothenia rossii (assembly GCF_949606895.1). Taxonomy (NCBI): domain Eukaryota; kingdom Metazoa; phylum Chordata; class Actinopteri; order Perciformes; family Nototheniidae; genus Notothenia; species Notothenia rossii. The sequence continues at coordinate 11,410,733 of NC_136910.1, forward strand.
ATGAATTACTGTGCAACTGCAAATGCACATTAATTAACATGAGCACTTAAGTCCATTATGTAAATGTGCCAGATTTACCTATAAAGGCTCATTTTCATGTGCAGTCCATGGCAGGCTGATGGCATTTAAAGAACATACAAGAGCACATAAGCACAGAAAAACACATTAGCACAATGGCAGCACATAAGCACAGGTAAAAGCACATGAGCAGAATTAAAACACATAAGCACAATTGACTCGTGATTGCAGCACATAATGCACATATGGCCGGTTAAACGCTGTTTTTAAAAACCCATCAGCACACAAAATGACATACATAAGCACATATAAAAGCCAATCTGCACAGACAGTAGGAACAACAATGGTATGACCCTTACTCAAGTCTATGACAGCACGTTTGATTGTCCAATAACCTGTGTATGAACAGTGAAAAAGGTTCCCGAAGCCAATGCTCAATACTACTACAAATCTGAGTTTTCAACAAACAACCAAAACAGCAAAGAGGAAATATGTTGTTAGCCAACAACACTCATGATACTTGAAAATAATTGCTCATACTTCACTATAATGTAAATCAAAATACCATAATCCATCTGACAAACAAACAAATGGGAAAACACACTCAGCAAAAACTGTAAGCAAGCAGCAGAAAAAAGGAAAGTAAAAGCAGAAGATGCAAAGACACATCTAAAACATGAAGGCAAGGCAAGTTTATTTGTACAGCACCTTTCAGCACACGGCAACCCAAAGTGCTTTACAAAATACAATAAAAGACATTTAAGAATAAATACAGTGGAAGCATATTATAAAAAAGGCATTTAAAAACAGGCATTTTAAAAAGCAAAGATAATAAAATAAACACAACAGGTATAAAATACATGGATAAAAGCCAAACTGCGGTTTGAATTTGAACAACTCATCCAAATGCAGCGTCAAAAAGATATGTTTTTAATCTCGATTTAAAAGTATTAACAGTTGCAGCTGACCTGCAGGATTCAGGGAGTTTGCTCCAGATGGTCGGGGCATAAAAACTAAATGCTGCTTCTCCATGTTTAGTTCTGACTCTTGTAACAGAGAGCAGACCGGTCCCAGAAGACCTGAGACTCCTGGATGATTCATACTTTTGCAGGAGATCGTTAATATAATTTGGACCTAAACCATTTAGTGCTTTAAAAAACAGCAATAGTACTTTAAAGTCAATTATTTGATAGACTGGAAGCCAGTATAAAGACTTCAGAACAGGAGTGATGTGAGTGATGAGTCCATCACTACACCTAGATTTCTAGCTTTATTCATTGTTTTGAAGTCTGCCGACTGAAGCTCTGCGATGACTTTTAATCGTTCCTCATTTGCTCCAAAAACAATAATCTCAGTTTTCTGTTTGTTCAATTGGAGAAAGTTCCTACTCATCCAGTCATTGATGTGCTCAATGCACTTACTCAGTGTTGTAATCGGAGAATAGTCTCCCGCTGAAATTGTTAAATAAATCTGGGTGTCATCTGCATAGATATGATAACATAATTTGGCCCAGTGGTAGCATATAGATATTAAAAAGCAAAAGGTCCTAAAATGGAGCCTTGAGGAACCCTGCATGTCATATTTGTCAATGCTGATGTGTAGTTGCCTATAGAGACAACATTATTTTCTGTCCTTAAAGTAGCAATCAAACAAATGTAGGACTATTGCCGAAAGTCCCAACCAGTTTTCTAGTCGGTCTAGCAATATGTTGTGGTCAACAATGTCAAACGCAGCACTGAGATCTAATAATACCAACAACACTGTTATTCTGCCACTGTCTGTGTTTAATTGGATGTCATTGAAAACTTTAACAAGAGTAGTCTCAGTGCTATGGTTTGGTCGAAAACCTGACTGGAACACATCAAAACCGTTATTTAAAAGCATGAAATGACTCAGCTGTTGAAAAACAACTTCTTCAATAATTTTGCCTAAAAATGGAAGGTTAGATATTGGCCTATAATTATTCATTACGGATGCGTCTAGATCAGTGGTTCTCAACTGGTGGGTCACAACCCAAAAGTGGGTCACGGACCTGTTTCGAGTGGGTTGCAGATGTGTGAGAGAGAAAAAAAAAAAAAAAAAAAAACTTTTATTTTGAAGGCCCGATTTTCTAACGCTGTGCATGCAGTAGGCTTTGGACTGGAAGTACCAGAGACCATAAACGGTTTTGAAAAAGTAATGATTATCTTCTCAATAAAACATCTTTGCTGATATTTTTTCGAGTCTTCTGGCCAATCAGAATCAAGATTCCCGACGGAGACTAACTTTGCGGTAGAATACATCCATGGGTACAACTTCAGATAGAAATGAACACATAATGAAATATGACCCCCGGTTTGATGACTGACAGGTCACAGAACAATGGGAGCTATCTACCCTTATCCACAATTTAAAGTAATTCACACAGACTCTCCTCTTTGCTCTTCTCCCTGTGAGGAGCAGCAAGTTCAACTGTCAGAACAAAGTGAAAAACAAACAATGGCATAAAATATTATTAATATGTCGGGTAGTAATAGATTTATTTATTTTCTTCTGAGAGTGTACCAGAATGTGTAGTTTATATGTTAGTATTTCTAAAAATCTCCTGGGGGAGAATCCCCCCAGACCCCCTGCTGGGGTTGGGTTTCCAGCATGTGTGCCTTTTTATGTTATACAGTTCAGCTTTGATTCCATCATCTCATTAAACCTTTTTTAAAGCATACTTTAGTTCTGTGAAGGGATATACTGTAAGGGATGTATGCACTTTACTTCACTTTAATTAATATTGTATTCTGAAAAGTATATACATTAAAGAACGATTTTTTTGTTGAATAGATTTGAGTGGTTCAACATTTCGGGTCGCGATTTATTGACAAAGGAAAAAGTGGGTCCCGAGGCCTGACCAGTTGAGAACCACTGGTCTAGATTATGCTTTTTTTAAGAGTGGTTTAATTACTGCAGTTTTCAGGGCCTGTGGAAAAACACCCGAGTGGAGAGACTTGTTTACTACTGTGTGTGAAGTAGATCTGAGGCCATGCAATGAAAAACTGTTTTGAAAAATCCTGTTGGAATAATATCAAGGCAGCAGGAGGAGGATTTCAGATGTTGAATAATATCCTCCAGGTCTTTATCATTTATCAGACGGAATTGTGTCATGATGTCTGAATTGATTTTAGGTGGACACAGGGACAACACATTTGCTGTACCTGGTACAGAGGCACTGACTGCTTGTCTAATTTTCAGAATGTTGTCCATGAAGAAGGAGGCAAATTCATTGCAGGCCCTGGTGGATAGAAATTCAGAGGCTAATACTGACACTGGGGGGTTTGTTAGTCTGTCGACGGTAGCAAACAGGGCACGTGAGTTGTTTTTGTTTTTGGGAGTGATGTCAGAGAAGAAAGACTGTCGTGCCTTTTTTATTTCCTGATTATGCAGAGTCTCTCTTTTTATATTTCCAAGTGCACTCAGAGATTGGTTTTTCTACGCCTGCGTTCAGCTTTTCACTCTTTTTGCTGTTCTCACGGTCATGCAGGGCCATGGGAAGTAGGGGTGCTGAGGGTGCTGCAGCACCCCCTGATGGAGGACAGGGAATCTGCACTTCCACAAGATTAAATGGAAATATAATACAAAAACAAATTCAGACCTGATGTAACAACATTCATAATTAAATAAAGATAACACCCTTTTCACCCCGGTTACAGTTTCCATTTGCCCTGTACGATGAATGTGGGGGATGTTGGCTTACCAGGCGCCCGCAGTTCACACACAGAGAGAGAGCGAGAGAGATACCGGCGGGGATTGTTGTTAGCTTCTGCTGCGCTAACGGATAAAAGAAGCTGTTTCTACAATAATGTGGAGAGAGAGTCCTCTCCAGACAGACTGAGAGGCTCAGTGAGGTAAAGGACTGAGTGTTTAGATAGTTCACTTTAGTCAATCCACATACTTATTTGATTATTAAAATTTAAACCGATCTTTTCGATATGGGTGTTTAGAGTTGTACCCCTTAGATCTAGTCTCTGGCAATTCAGCTCAAAGTCAACCAGATTGAAGCATTTTACTTTATAATGTTAAAAAAAAATCTTCCCCCCGGACCCCCCTAGAGGATGTGATCCCCACAGCACCCCCCATTTGAAACATGTTCCCACGGCTATGCGGTCATGGCTTTTCTCCATGGAGATATTTTCTTGCCAGATACTTCCTTTATTTTAATGGCAGCAATGGTATCCATGGCATTTGTTATTTTATAATTAAAATGGTCTACTAGCTCATTTACTGAGTTGTTAGCATGGGCAATTGAGGAAGAAAAATCTGAACAAACATTTCCTGTGCATTTTCAGAAAAGTAGGCCTAACGTCTAGTGGTATACAATTATACATATAGTTCAGGGTAATAAACTGTTAAAAACATACAGTTCAAACATTTATTCTCCAATAAATTGATGTTTTCAAAGTAAATGGATGATCGTTTTTAATAATCGTGATATTATTATTGACCCAAATAATCGAGATTATGATTTTTGCCGTATCGAGCAGCCCTACTAGACGGCCAAAGTCAATACACACTATAGACAGCAATTCGTTAAAATCCTCAAAGTGAAGAGCAGCCACATGTCAAAAGCTTAGGCTCTATGATCAGCAGACATTAACTTAACACATAAGCAAAGTCTTACCTTGTTGAAGAGAAGCAGAAATCCCCAAAGGCTAGCGTATACACAAGTTATTGAGCCGTTTCCGCTCTACATCCTGAACTCCTCCCTTCGATGCAATGCACTTCCGTTTTGGCGGACTGGGTTTGTTTTGCTAGCTAGCTCCGTTGTGCCGACAAAGCACTGATATCGCAGAGACAAAGAGGATATAACAATTACAACATGAAGAAAAGTGGTTCGGGAACTACGTGTGCGGTAGTTGGTTGCAATCACTCGAGAAAGCACCTGAACGAGTGGTTAGATAGAGAGTGCTACGACCACAAACCAGCACCCAGCACCCAGCCATGTTGTTCATTAAATACAGATAAACACAACAAATACTGCATGCATTGTATTTTTTAATATTATATATGAATATTTTCATAGTGATGTAATTGTGTGGGCTGCTTTTATATTTTAATTTGTAATACCTGTTAGGATTAAACATGTGATCTTTCTTGTTGAAGCCATTTCTTTAGTTTCCTCTCAACAATTAATTAATTCAGTGTTATTTATGTACAGTATGAGCTTAATATGAATGATGAACTGTGTTAAAAGAAATTGTAGCACTCTAAGGAACATATGAAATGCAATAATGCAATAACAGTGCAATAATGAAATTAAATTACATCAAACTTTATTTTCACTCAAACAGTACAGGCACATATGATATATTGCACAGCATAAAGAGATCATGTAAATTGTGCATTATGTAAACAACAGACAACTGTTGGCTCCTGTGGGCATGACCTAAATAAGGCAGTTTATTTTGGTTTTATGCTGGGCCACGTCGTCATGTTATCCTCCCAGTTTTGCACTGAATTCGGGTGGGGGAGAGTAACGCCATCTCCAGTCAAAGAAGTAGAATCGTGTTCCCAAGCTAGCATCACTGTTAGCATCGAAATCGCTGTGTTTACACCAGTGCCCGTCTGACTGTTTACATCGGTTTACACCGACAGACGCTGTGCAAAAGACTTCCGGCGGAAATGAAGTGCATTTGTGTAGTGTCATGGCGCTACCCGTGTTTTGGCGCGTAAACTTGTCTATAGTCTCAGAGAAATCCCAAAGATTTCCACAGTCCTATGAAAACGTGCAGCTCCCATTTTTTTAAATGTTTGAATGACAGGGAGTCTAACTGAATCTCAAGTATTCCTCCAGGGCTTAACTTTGAGTACAAACCACTTGTGTGTTAAGGGGTGGACAGTTTAAATAACCCGCTTTGCCGCAGGTTTGGTAAATAAAATACTGTTATTATGATCAGCTGGTTTGGGAAATAATCCACTTGGACCGAAAGTTGTCAAATGTTTGATAGTTGGTGAAACACAGGTGTTCTCAGGGTTAGTGTCATGACGGAATCTCTACGCAAATTACGTCCACTATACTGAATGCAAAAAATCATAGTTGATTTATGTCAAGTTTATCTTGCTAAGAACATGCTTCTACATAAACTAAATTAAACATTCAAATGACAAACACAATTTCCGAGTTTATTTCCCACTTTTCCCATTCTTCTGGCGAGCCCTGAATGCAGCATTAATAGGCGATTCGCGTTTCGTGCTGTTCTTTAAGGAAGGTGTTTTTGATGCAAGTCAGTTCAACAATAGCACAAAGGGGAAAACATTTGAAATAGCAAACCCTTTTTATTAAAAAGTGGGCAGATATTAAATAGGCCTAATATACAAAAACAAGCATAAACAATTCTAGCTGAATCATTAAATCCTTTTCTAAAACTCATATAGTAGGCCTATCTTGATGCTTTCCTAGTAATGAACAGTAGCTACAATGCACTTAATGGTTGGCCACACCAGACATAAGAGGCCTAAAAGCTTTGCAACAACAATACAGTACAGTATATACTTTATAACAGTGACAGGTCTTTCGAGCATTATACAAATAATTATTAACTTCCAAAGAACATAATTTGGCATGCAAATAAGCAGTTATGATGAGGTGGCAGCAGTTTCACTCATCAAAAAAGATTACCTCATAAATCTAAGATCCTATCCCTATATATAGAGTGGACTGACATTAATATCTCCTGAATTGAAGGCATGTACAATTTGATTTAAAATGTGTACAGCCATCCAAATTCTTCCAGCAGGATTATATTGAATAGTTTGGCAGACCTGTCTTCTGACACCCCACCATAAATTATATTGCTGAAAGTGACAGTGTAATCATCATCTCTTGGTAATACTGGAGACAAACAGGAATGAAAGTCCATACTCTTATACTCGTAAATCTGGGAGCTTTATAGTCCTAAAGGTGAGGTCATCAATTGTAATTCAATACAGTATTAGTCAAAGTTTGCAAATATTTCCTCATCGTCTGCTAGCTGTGTGTTTTGTGTGTGTCCCAAAAAATCCTGTATACATACATAGCCCTGGCTCTGTAAATGGAAAACAAAGTGGCTTAGACTGAGCCACAAAACACTATTCCAGCCAATCAACAACAAGGGGCATTTACGCTTGGGAAAGGCCAGGGATTTATAAATAGGAGTCAGTGTAAGCTGGAGGGATGGTACATATGATGGGCTGTAATTGTTTGGATGTTGAGTTTACATATCATGTTAGATGAATCCAACTTTAATTTTCAAACAGATGCCAGACAACTTCATTCCAACATTTTGTGAAATACAGATTGCTCTCCTGGCGGCGATAGGGTTAATCAGAATTGTGTGAACTTGTCTAGCAAGGGCATGTAACGGACACTCATTTATATGTAAAAGTCCCGCACTCAAGCCTTGAATTCATTCAGACATCTTACGCAAGAAAGACAAGGTCAAGGTCTCTTCTCCTTTATTTAATTTATCTCGGGAACATTTTGAAATGTTATCAGGGCAACAACAAAGTTAACTGAATTAGGTCCTATTTATAAGGAGGGGGAGACACTTTGACATTGAAAGACTGTTTTTTGACATTGCCATGAGAGGAGAAAGACTTAGATGAGGTTCCAAGAGGTTTCTCTGTTGAGCAACTGCTTTTCATAAAGTAGTCCTGTACTGTAATTCTTTCAGCAAAAACCTGACCATCAGAGCTGGATCAGAACAGAAAAGACTTGCCAACCATGACTCAGGCGCATCACAGCAGTCATGCTGAATATTTTTGGTGCATCCCTCTTCAGTACTTAGCAATAACCTCTGTTCACTCAGCTGTCAGTTTGAAAAATAACATTCAGTCACACCTTTGAACAACAGCAGCATGTTTGGTGAAAAGTCCTCAGATTTCACTGCCTTCTTAGATATTTTTTTCTAAAACAGGACCATTTATATCACATTTTAATATCATATGCAAAAGGACTTGCTAAATAAATGTGTATGTATTGATTAAAAAGCAAAAACATTATAAAGCTACAATAAATCTTGACAATATATATATATAGTATATGGTGTGCTGCATTGTATATCTATAAATCAGCACATGTTTTTCTTTGTTTTAATATTTACAGTCTGCTCTATTGCATAAGCCATCAGTCTTGTTCAGAAGATGTATAAATGAACATACAATTGTAATTTGGGATTACCCTTTATCCAGATGTTGAGGAACAATCCCTCTCACACCTTTTTTCTATCAATCCTTTCTATCATTCATTATTCATAACACGACTATATTGGCTTCTGCACAAATGGCAACGTTTGTGGCTTTTTGAAAGATGTCTCTATTGTCAACATCACTCAAACAGCAGGGGAGGACATGAGAGTCATACAGCACTTCACATGCAGGACTGGCAGCTGTAAGTACTACGAAATTGCAAAGCACAATGCAGCTGCAGAGACCACCCGTCAACTTCAGAGCCTCACCCCTCTTTAACAAGTGCAGACAGGGCGGGCAAATTGTCCTTTAACATAGAAAATAGAGAGTTATAAAGAGTTAAGGTCAAAAACTCATCTATGCTTGGGTTAAAAGCAATATATTTTACAAGTCATGTAGTATGCCATTGCCAGGGGTGTCCAAACTACGGCCCCAGGGCCATATGCGGCCCGTGGTTCATTTTTAATTGGCCCTCAGCAGATTCTAAAAGTATAATGGAATATGGCCCCCACCTGAAACTTGTGCTTGTCTTATATTCTACTTCTTTAATTAGCCAACTTTTCCAACAAATTCAGTCAATAAAAGTTGAAAGCATTTTCTAACAAATCTTAGTTTATACAAGCTTGAAATATACCCTTCATATTTCCCCTTCTTACAAGCAATCTTAGGCTTGTATTTTAAGGCTGCCAACAAAATAATTGAATATTGAAAGCTCAGATGTAGGCTCTTTTATTTCTTAAAGGATATTCAAGTATCAAGCATAATTGACATACATTTGATTGATTTTGCTAACTTATAACTTAACTTATGAGGCAATATAACTCACCTCCAGTGAGTGGCCAAGCCCTTTGTATTTCTTTCTGTATATATTGATTCGTGTTCACCAACACTATTTTTGCATTGTTTTCGTGTCACACAGAACGATTTTAAAAGCTTTTATTTCTATAGTATGTTTCGTGCCTGCACCACGTCTTTTTGTCTGGTCAGGTCTTGGAAGACCAGAAGCTTTGTGGTTCATAAAAAATGTTTCTTACTCAATACACCCTAAGCCTAACCCTTTTATTTTAAATTGTATAATGTTGGAGTTTTTTTGCCGTCTGCGAGGAAAATAAATGGGGCTCAGAGCCTCAGAATACTGAAATCTGTATTAAAAAATATATATATATCCTTGTAATTTGTTATTATTTGGTGCAGGCATGAGACATACTACCAATAGAAATACATTGCTTTAAAAATCGTTCTGTGTGACACGAAAAAAATGCGAAAATCGTGTAACACGAATCAATAGATTCATTTCGTGGCCATAACACGAAATGCCGTGAGACTGTGTTGGTATGTGGCCCTCAGTGAACAAAGTTTGGACCCCCTGTAGTACGCTATTCCTCTGAAAAAGGGGCATTGTTTAAAATCTAAGGAAAAAATCTTACATTTACCTGAATACAGTAGTGCTAAATGGTTTTCTCTTTAGATGTCTTGCTATCAACAGCATTAACACATAGCCAAACTCCTTTAGGGTCCTATGGTGGCTTTTCCCCAAGTGCATGCAGCTAATAGTTGGGGAAAAGAGTATTTAGTCAGCCACCAATTGTGCAAGTTCTCCCACTTAAAAAGATGAGAGGCCTGTAATGTTCATCCTAGGTATACCTCAACTATGAGAGAGAAAATGAGAAAAAAAAATCCAGAAAATCACATTGTCTGATTTTTAAAGAATTTATTTGCAAATGATGGTGGAAAATAAGTATTTGGTCACCTACAAACAAACAAGATTTCTGGCTCTCACAGACCAGTAACTTCTTCTTTAAGAGCCTCCTCTGTCCTCCACTTGTTAACTGTATTAATGGCACCTGTTTGAACTTGTTATCAGTATAAAAGACAGCTGTCCACAACCTCAAACAGTCACACTCCAAACTCCATTATGGCCAAGACCAAAGAGCTGTCAAAGGACACCAGAAACAAAATTGTAGACCTGCACCAGGCTGGGAAGACTGAATCTGCAATAGGTAAGCAGCTTGGTGTGAAGAAATAAACTGTGGGAGCAATTATTAGAAAATGGAAGACATAAAAGACCACTGATAATCTCCCTCGATCTGGGGCTCCACGCAAGATCTCACCCCGTGGGGTCAAAATGATCACAAGAACGGTGAGCAAAAATCCCAGAACCACACGGGGGGACCTAGTCAATGACCTGCAGAGAGCTGGGACCAAAGTAACAAAGGCTACCATCAGTAACACACTACGCCACCAGGGACTCAAATCCTGCAGTGCCAGACGTGTCCCCCTGCTTAAGCCAGTACATGTCCAGGCCCGTCTGAAGTTTGCTAGAGAGCATTTAGATGATCCAGAAGAGGATTGGGAGAATGTCATATGGTCAGATGAAACCAAAATAGAAATGTTTGGTAAAAACTCAACTAGACGTGTTTGGAGGAGAAAGAATGCTGAGTTGCATCCAAAGAACACCATACCTACTGTGAAACATGGGGGTGGAAACATCATGCTTTGGGGCTGTTTTTCTGCAAAGGGACCAGGACGACTGATCAGTTTAAAGGAAAGAATGAATGGGGCCGTGTATCGTGAGATTTTGAGTGACAACCTCCTTCCATCAGCAAGGGCATTGAAGATGAAACGTGGCTGGGTCTTTCAGCATGACAATGATCCCAAACACACCGCCCGGGCAACGAAGGAGTGGCTTCGTAAGAAGCATTTCAAGGTCCTGGAGTGGCCTAGCCAGTCTCCAGATCTCAACCCCATAGAAAATCTTTGGAGGGAGTTGAAAGTCTGTGTTGTCCAGCGACAGCCCCAAAACATCATTGCTCTAGAGGAGATCTGCATGGAGGAATGGGCCAAAATACCAGCAACAGTGAAGACTTACAGAAAACGTTTGACCTGTCATTTGCCAACAAAGGGTATATAACAAAGTATTGAGATGAACTTTTGATATTGACCAAATTCTTATTCTCCACCATAATTTGCAAATAAATTCTTTAAAAATCAGACAATGTGATTTTCTGGATTTTTTTTCTTCTCATTTTGTCTCATAGTTGAGGTATACCTAGGACGAAAATTACAGGCCTCTCATCTTTTTAAGTGGGAGAACTTGCACAATTGGTGGCTGACAAAATACTTTTTTGCCCCACTGTATTATGCTACTGTTGAGTAAGTGATGATTCTACAGTGTAGCTCTTTGGCAGGCTGCATCCCTTTTTCTTTACATCCTTGTTCAAATGCACAGCACTTGAGGCTGAAGAGCACTCTCAGGTGTTGGCACATCGAAGGACAAACCTCTTAATCTGGCGGGTTATCCAAAGGGCTAATGCAGCATGTTCTTTTGTCACATGTACTTCGCAATAGAAATGAAAAAGTTTGTTACAGGATAATTTGTTTTTTGTAATGTATTTGTTCAATCAACTACTATCCTTTTTCAATCAGAACCGTTGCACTTGTTTGCTTGTTTTGACCGCACGCCTGCTGAATATTAAAAGGTAAAAATAGATTTAACTTTACTGGCATTTGGGTTTTGATTCAATTTGCCTGTTATCAGGGCTGTAGAGGAAGACTAAATGATAACAAGCTTCATCGATGCGTCTTATTCCATTTAAATTGGACTTTTCCAAGATAGAATTTAAGAAAAAACTTGAATCTTTAAATTCAAAACAGTGTGGACGATTGTCAATCACGTAAAAAAAACACAAATTGTACACATTAAAAATACACAAGACTCGATATGCACAAAAGATTTTAAAGGTCTGTTTTTTTTTATTTTCTGGCATGTTGTCCATTTTTAAAATACACTGAAGACACTGATATGCAGTTTATCATCTTTTGTTCACGGTACAGTTTGACCTCAATTCCTATGTAATGACACTGTAATCAGATTACTCTACGAACACAAAATAAAAACACAATAGCTGGCATACTGTCCTTATGAAATGCATCATAGGGACAGGTTTGCAACAAAAAAGACAATGCCCAAACAGTCCAAAACAACCGATTTAAGTCAACGATAAAATCAAGTTAAATGCTATTACATAGGAATCTGTTAAATATCAAAAGAAAAAATATTAACAGAAATGCTCTTTTCACAAGTGTAGCAAAAGACAATGCATCGTAGATATAATAGTAACAGGTGACAAGTCCTAAAATAAATGGTAATCTCTTGCCGTTCTGTCATAAAAACCTGACAAACACATCTCAAGAGATAAGAGTGACAAAGACTCACATTTGTTCCAACAAGACACTGTACAGCTCGGGGGGGGGGGGGGGGGGGGAGGCCGGGGCTAAAAATGGTCGACAGCTTTTTAAAATTCTGCAGATCAACAGGCCCGCTCCTTCCATGGAAATCCAAGGCATTATAAAAAAAGGTAACGTAACTCCTTGTACTAAAGGAAGGAAATAAAGTCATCGGGCTCTTAAAAAAAACATACGAAACAAACTGGTAAACAGCAACAGGAGCGAGATGTCCCTGGTCTTTTTTCTTTTTTTTTTAAAGCAGACACCTTTTTTCTTCGACGGCATCTGCCCACCACACCAATCCAAGGGCAAGTGTAAAAAGTTGCACAGCAAAATGACACAATAACAAAGTACAGTAAAGACCCACCAGAACGTCGGTGTGTCTTTGCATTATGTAACTTCTTTGTAACAGTAAGCACACACAAAAAAAAAACAAATCTGGCATTTTGTGACAAATGAAAATTCCAGTTTGCTAATTCAATGCATCTAATTGTTCCTATGGTTTCCGAGTTGTTCCATGCTTTTGTCCTATGACTGATAGTTTGTCCGTGCCTCTTCCAGTTAGCAGTGTTCCCTCCGTGCTGCTGGTAGTGTTTGCAGTCTCTCTGCAGCATTTGTATTATGTATTACACAGAAAATACAGACTTTAGCTTCAGCTGGCTGGATGAGACCTATGTACAGGAAATGCTAAAACAGATCATTAATGGTAATTGGCAAAGTGGTGTTGTCAAAACACTATCACGGGGGTGTTAAAAAGAGGCATAGCTGTCCCCACGAAAAGGCAGAGTGATTTAGCAAAAGGCATTCGCATAGGAACTAAATGCTTTAGCACCATAGAATACCACTGGTTGGCAAGCAAAAATAACAAAACCTCCATAGGCAGAATGTGTCGTGACGATCTGACCTAATGTACAGACACCTTCCCTCATGCTGAGCAAAATGGATGATGAGGTGTCACGACTGAAGCTTCGGTGGGAGCGAATCCTCTCGATGAATCTGTCTCTGATGTCGCTGATCAGGCAGGTTCCCTCAACAAGAACATTAGGCTCCATCTAGTTGGAGTTAATTGGTTCCAGAGATTGGAGATCAGGTGACCTGAAAGTGGATTTACGTAGACAAGAGCCGAGGGCAGGAAAAGTAAGCAGGGTTGTGCTCTTGTGGACTTTGCAAGTTTCAGTGAAAACTCGAGTGGTAGCAGCCAAGTGTTATTTTCTACATGTAGCCATGCCATGTCTCTGACTCAGACACAGGTGCCTTGGTGCGATGGATGATGGGCTTTTCTGTTCTTTAAACCATGGGACTTGTCCTTAAAATCTGATGGTTTCTGCTGTGAAATGTCTATCAACGCACTGGCAACGATGAGTCCTAAAGAAGCAGAAAGAAAAAAAGGGGTTGTAAAAAACGAATAAGAAAAACAGCAATTTCAACAGATTGCTTTGTTCAGTAAAACACCACATCAATGGATATTACAGGCTTGTCTCTCTTAGTTCAAACACCCAATTTTATGGAGAATGTTTTGCAGCTTCCCGGAGTAAATTTGTTTTTTTAGCGGTGGGGATTGGAAGCACAATTTCAGCAGTAAGATCATAGTAGTTTTATTTATTTGTGAAGAATTGTATTTTTCTGTGTGTGCTTTGTGTGTTGTATGGCAAGTGTTTTTTGGAAGGTGCACAAGCTGGCTGTTTGTGATGTTGGTAATAGAAGATTTTAAGACTATTAATTATTACGTTTAATGAAAGTCGGACAGACTTATGGGTGAACAAAACCATGCTCTGATTAAAAACATGGCACTTTAGTACAAAACCTAGGCTGAGCAAAAGGTTTATGACCTTCTTTGTAAAATGTCATGGTCAGTGTGTGTGTGTGTGTGTGTGTGTGTGTGTGTGTGTGTGTGTGTGTGTGTGTGTGTGTGTGTGTGTGTGTGTGTGTGTGTGTGTGTGTGTGTGTGTGTGTGTGTGTGTGTGTGTGTGTGTGTGTGTGTGTGTGTGTGTGTGTGTTACCTGACTGTCCTGGAGGAGGTAAGTCTGAGAGCCCAGAGGGAAGACGCATGAGGACAGTCAACACAGCAGCTTTTCCTCCTGAACACGGCTCCATGGCAACGGGTTTAGGCGCACCCTGAGAACAAAGATTACAAATATTTCATTTACTAAAGGCACAATAATTAGGATTTGTCATTTATGGTTTGTAATAACAACACTCCTAGTTGGACCCTCCTCCCCAGCAAAAAGAGGGTTCGAGAGCATGCAAGCGTGTGAGTGAAAGCAGACTGTGTTTATTCTCGTTTCAGAACAAACTTCAAATTATTTGGTTCCATGTTCAACATTTTTGTAGCTTCCTCTTGTTTGTGTTTACAATCTTGTACAGAAAGATACATCAACACTAAGTCTATACATAGTGCTGTAAAACAAAATATAGGGGAAGTAATATGGAAATTCAAACAGAAAAATATCCCTTCATTTATAGCAATGTTTACAGTAAAAAACAACTGCATCCTGCAAAGACAACACCAACACTAGTACTTTGAGGCAATGTGGGACAAACAGGAAGCAAGATAACATTTGATTGATTTGATGGATTATAATCCCACAATCACTTTACCATCCAATTTTAAAGGTCCCATGTCATGGCCATTTCCACTGATCATAATTCCATTGTTGAGGTCTACTAGAATAGATTTATATTGTGCAATTTTCCAAAAGCACTTTGGTTTCTCATACAGCATCTCTGTAAACTACGTGTATTCACTGAATTTCACTCTCTGCCTTTAACGGCTCGTTGTAGCTCCAGTAGCTCCAGCCCCCACCCTCCCTGTGAGCACAGTGTGCTCTGATTGGTCGGGACGTTGTGAATCGCGCTAAGCTCCATGGAGGTGTGGTTTCCTTGTTTAGCGACAGCGAAACACAGCCAAACTCACCCTGAGCACACACAAAGTCACAGCCGAAGTAAAAACAATAAGTGTGGCTTGATATTGAGTAAGAAAAAGGTTGATAAACGCTGTGAGAATGGGTCTGCAGAGAGAATTTCACCGTGATCCCAACTGTCTGTTATCAGCCTGCAGCCAGGGAGGAGAGATCAGCAGAGCTGCCTGCACTGAGTGTGTGTGTGAGGAAGTCCGTGGATTGGTCAATTTGGACCAATCAGCGGGGGCTTAACGTAACGGCTCCGCGGATTGGTCCATTTGGTTCCGGGTAACGCATGACATCATGAGTTACCCGGAAGAATCAATGGACAGTGACGTATCTCCAACGAGGCGTTTTGGGGAGGTCTTTTCTGTGTTAGAGTTTTACTCGCTACAGGGTGTACTTTGAGGGGGTTTTGACTCTGCAGACCGTTTACATGCATAAAAACCTTCATAACACACAAGGGGACGGGTAATAACCGGAAAAGCATGACATGGGACCTTTAAATCAAAGTGATGTGGTAGCCATCATTGGAAACCCTTGGTAGTTGAGGATCAGGAGAACAACAGGCACACAGATTAGCCGCTGGAGTTGCTACATTTAACAAAAACAAGTGAGTGTGTGTGTGTGTGCGCGCGTGCGTGTGTGCGTGTGTGTGTGTGTGTGTGTCAGTCCATGTGTTGCGACAATGACCTACCCTCTCAGTTAATGGCCAAAACAGTTTTTCTCAAGCGTGAAAAACATGTCATCCTGATAATGAATGTCAAGGGTTTCACAACATGTTTTGGATGAGGGGAGAGAAATGGGGGAATAATAACATGTCTGAATAGAATTGACTTTTTTTCTGTGGCTGGCTGAATTGAAAATGGAGATGAAAGAGCCAGAAGAGACAACATGTTAGGGAAACAAGAAAAGAATCGGGGGGTGGGATGCGCTCTTTGGAATCAATGTGGAACACATATTTCACTGAAACACTGATGCTAACATGTGTTTTATTAATGAGCATTGACTCGTTCTTTCTTTATTTGTTAGGTATATTTGATAGTTGAAACTACATGTAGATTTGGAGTCCTTAATATAAAAGTGCAATCTTGTTCCTATGAAACATGCAGTGTCATTTCTAATGCAACCTTGTTTCTTTAAAGGATTAACCCAAAGATACTTTTGAACGTTGATTCTGAGAGGTTACTCAATTCGTCCTTCATCAAAAGAGAACCCTCTTTGCCAAATTTGAATAATTTGCAGAGGTTATAAAAGCTGTCCACATTGGCCTGGGTTCATTTCGATCTGCCTGAACTGCTAATCATCTGGAACTGATACAGAGGGACGGAGAGATGAGGAGAACAGAGAGCAGGACAAAGGTGGAGCAATGTGGGAGAAGAAAGTATATTAAATGTGACAGACATAAACTCGGATTGTTAATCAGTCGTTACACTGGACACAAAATCCAATTGTTAATCAGTGGTTAAACCTTTATAAGAAGCCCAACATTTACTGCACTTTTTACTCAGGCCATTTAACTTCACGAGTGTTCACAATACAAATTCTGATACCTCCAATTCAACCATATGTTTCATTTAAATAAAGAGCATACTTTACTTTAAAAATAATGAATAATAGAGGTGGAAGAAGTACTAAATATTCTTTGAATGAGTAAAAGTAGAAATACTGTCTTAAAATATTCAAGTAAAAATTATGAATTAAAAGTAGAAGTACGTCAGTACAGATGTTATCAGCAAAATATACTTCAATAATCAAAAGTAAAAGTACTCAGTATGCAGATTTGTTACAGTGTTATCATTAGATAACTATTGTGTTTTTATCAACAACAAATACATGCTATTTATTTTTAATGTGCCAGTTTTTTAGAGTTGAGACACATTTAGTTACTTACCCTTGATACTGGGTAGATTAATAATACAGCAAAGGATAATTTCATATAAAGTAAGCATTTTATATGTTTTTATAGGTACAAAATAGCTTGTAAATATAAGTGTTAAATTCATGTAGTGGAGTAAATATAATAATATTTGGCTCCAAATGTAATGCAGCAGGAGTATCATTAAATGTGATGCATAAAATGGAAATACTAAGTACAAGTATGTCAGAACATCAAGTAAAATACGTAATACTAGTCAAATGTATGTTCCGTTCCTCCACTGCTTAACTCTCTGATCAATCACAAGTGTTTCGCTGAACAACAGGAGACATGTTTCTGTATTGCAGACATGCCTTATCGAGCCTTACCGATTGTTTATCTGCAATATGACTCAACCCCATTCATTAGGGCCCATGATCAGAACACAGTATTCTCATATTGCTTCTCTTCGGGGACATTCATGATCGAGAGGCCCATTTAGATTTACCGCTTACATACAAGGGCAATTACATTTCCAGCCATTTCATGACCATTCAAGTGATTCTGCTAATGAGCAGCCACAGTATACAAGCCACAGCCAAGCAAGCATTTACTGTAACCTATGCTGAGTTTTTATTAAAGCATATTCCACTGCAAACCACACTTACATGGACCACTGGTTGAAACGTCATTACAGCCATTCGAAACTAATTAATTGTAGAATTCTAGAAATACTGTGTCAATCATTGGGCAGGGCTCGACATTATAAATGGCCCGCTGGCCCGGAAGCACTATTTATGGCACATTTCCACTGCAGCGGGGTAGCCCCGTTTGAGCATCCTTAAACGTCCTCGCTCTGGCCTCGGGCTGCCTCGCTGGCCGTCCGAGGCCGTGGCGCATTTCCATTACAGTTTAGGACCTGGGGTAGCAACGCATCAGTGTAGGCGGGGCGATCGGCTTTTTTTTGGGCCAATGAGATGTACGAACGTCGTCACCTTCTCAGTCGACCACCGTCACCTCCTCGGTCGACCACGGTGTGCTTTTCTTTGACGTTGCCATTTTTGTAGCTCCTCCGTTTATGAAAAACGCTGTGTATAAAAATGCTGCAAGCTTGCTTCTAGATATGTATGCGACGCTAGGGATGATCTCGCGCGCGATCTTGTGACGATTCTCTCTGACCAATCAGCAGTCGAGAGTGTTGACGTCACAAGTTCAGCCCTGGCCCTGGCCTGATAGAACCACGATTTTATGGGGCCGGAAAAGAGGGGAAAAGTACCCGCTAGCCGGTGCTACGCTATATGAAAAGGCCACCAAAAACTGGCCTGGCCGCTTGAGGACGATTGAACGGGGCTACCCGCTGCAGTGGAAATGCGCCATTAGACACCCCGGGCCAGCATAATGTAGGCTACTTTCCACTTGCCCGCTCGGGCCACTAAAAATATATATATATATATATTTTTTTAAATGGTCCAGTGGTATAGGTATTTTGACAAGCAATTTTGTTAAATTGTTTCGTTTATTAATGCTACAACATAGCGTTTTGTAAGGCGTTGTCTGATAAAAAGCAAACAGCTGTTTTTGCTGCGGAGCGCGAGCAGTCTCCCATGTGGGAGCGCGCTCCTTCACTACAGACTTTAGCACCATCTAACCATTCGCCAAAGAAGTTTTTAATACCAGCGGTAACCGGGCAAGCGCCGGGCAAAAAACAATCTTCAAATAAAAGAATGTCACTGGAGGAGTTAAAGGAGAGTGACAGGGAGTATGAGAAGAAGAGGGAGAGAAAGTTAAAGCCGGCTTGAGTGATTGATGGAGTTTGCTTCAATATGATGCCAATATAAACAAGGTATTTTGTCGGCTCTGTACATCAATGCCGATTCTGACAAGTAAGTGAAGAGTAGAAAATATAAAAGGTATTGGGAAAAGGGAAAGGTCCCAGCAGGTTAGGATAATGAAGGTTCTAATCTAGGCTATTACATGTCTAACTCCTAATGACAGGAAGGCAGAAAGTGCATTATACAAATAGGCCTTACTCATAATAGCAGACATTTTTTAACAATGACCACAATATAATTATTTTAATAAACCAAATATGAACAATTGAGGAAAATTAGGAAGAACTGATTAATCAAATGTTGTAGTAAAAGTAGTAATGTAGTTTCTGCACAAATTATTATTGCAACAAATGTGTTAATTTTCTTCATTATTAGTTGATATTTTGGACGAATGCTCTTGGGCCAGTGGAATTGTACCCTTAATGTCTACCCCTGCATTGGGTATTAAATGGATATATTTAATTTATTACGTGGCAAACGCCATTTCAGCCTTTGCTCCAGGGATAGCAATGTGTTGATGACATTTCTTACACATTGTCATGATCCCCAGAGAATAGTCCTTCAAACTCTGGTCTCATTTTTTTTTTATCTAACGCCAATTTGGCCTGACTATTAGATGGATTGCCTTACAACATACAATATGAAACCGGTTTACGTTTAGATTATATTCAATCAGATATTTTCTCTTTGACACATGGTTGTTTACTCTCTTTGTTGCCATGTTACAAAGCTATTGCTGTAGTTACTGCTCTACCTTGCACCATGCTCTTGTAACCTAGGAAGCCATTATAGCAACTTATTTCTTCTTGCTATATCTGCAAAGTGATTATATTAATCTAGGATAATCATCCAAAATTCAGAGTAAAAAATCCCATCAATAAATCATTTCATTTCAATTACAGAGGTGGCTTTTTTTTTTATAAATGGCTGTCTCCATTTTCATATCTTTCAAATGACACAGCCTGCAATTCCACCATGCATTAATCAAGCTCATTCATAATCTCATAATCACACACACACACACACACACACACACACACACACACACACACACACACACACACACACACACACACACACACACACACACACACACACACACACACACACACACACACACACACACACACACACACACACACACACACACACACACACACACACACACACACACACACACACACACACACACACACACACACACACACACACACACACACACACACACACACACACACACACACACACACACACACCATCCCTTTGACCTGCTGACAGGTGTCATCCATCACACTAGCTTTCTGTTAGCGCTTCCATATGTTGAATGCCGGCCATAGTGATGGAGACATCTGTGACACCGCAACCTGTGGGCCCGGATTGGCTCTCTGTCCAACAGCTGTTGACCTCTTGCTCACTAAAAGCAATGTCCATCTCCTGGGGTTTCAAATGGACCAAAAATGGAAAGAATTGGCACAAAGGCTTTGGTAATTTGCTCTCGGACCAGCTGGAGGGTCAAAGTGAGAAAAAGCTGGTAATAACTAATGCAGTGAGATCAGTGCAAACGGAGAAGAAGACCCTAGAAATGAGTTCAAATGGATGTGAGGGATCATTTTGGTATGGAAGTCCTTCTGTGTTTCCTGTGTTAGCTGGATCATCTATTAGTTGGGTTATGATATTCTAAAATATGCTCCGAACTATGTCCTTAAAGTCAAATTAATGTACGTTTATATATTCTTACATTAGCAATTTAACCTGTATCCAAATCAACCGTGTTTTAGACTCGAAAATACATTGAGGTAGAGACTTCTTTTATCATATAGTTTAGTAACAAACAAAAGCATTGCCTTCACTTACTCAGTGAACGCTCTGAGTTGGATGTACCAACAGATCTGAAGGATCAAATACAGAACCATTAGTGCTAGCGTGACATCAGTGTCCTCTTTGACATCAACAAATGCTTCCGATAGCTAAGTGGTGCCAGATGCTGACCAATCAACCTTTATAAAGAGAATTAAGCTCATTTCATATGGTTCACCTTCAGCTGGAGCCAGGGCATGTGATGGAGCTCTATGTGGGCCAACGCACACTGAAAACTAGTACTTCTTTTGAGATGAGTCCAAAGCACACAGGTATATTTAAAAAGATGGTTGAGTTATGACCTTTTGCTCCTATATATTAAAATTAGGGCTGTCAAACGATTAAACATTTTAATCAGATCAATCACAGCTTAAACATTTATTAATCATGATTAATCACCATTCGAACTATGTCCAAAATATGCCATTTCTTTATGTATATTGTTGTGGGAATGGAAAGATAAATGAAAGAAGGCGGATATATCCATTTAACATACAGTATGCATGTATGTTTATGATAACATTGTTCTGTCTGTGTAATGTTGTATCGATGTATATAGAGATGTACTACAGCAAAAGTATTCTCCGTCAGGACTTCCTGCAACAACACCACGCCGTTATCTTGATTCTGATTGGCCAGAAGACATTTTCAAAGACGTTCTATTGAGAAGACGATCACTACGTGACTTCAGTTTTCAAAACCGTTTCTATTCTTCGGTATTTCCAGACAAGTGACTACTGAAATCAATCTTACTAACTGCTGTCTGTGCAATACTTTAACATCATTTTTCATGGTGGGGCTAAGCCATTTATTGGTATGGCTGTAGCCTACCGCAGCGCTGCCACTGGTGGGATGTATGGGGCGGGCCATTCTACACATGCGTTAAATGCGTTAAATATTTTAACGGAATTAATTCAAAAAATGAATTACCGCCGTTAACGCGATGATTTTGACAGCATTAATTAAATTATATCACAAAGCTCAAGAATAAATAAAGAGAAAATGTTCTCAAATCTCAATGTGTTTGGCAGCCATTCCATTCCAGTGTCTCTTCAATTCCAACACAGAGAAATGTTGACAGTAGTTTATAGAATAATACAAATAAATGTTCATTTTACTCAAACACATAACTTTAAATAGTAAAACCAGAGAAACTGATCATTTTGAAGTGGTCTCTTAAATCTTTCCAGAGCTCTATTAGGGCTGTGCAATTAATTATATTTTAATCTCGATTCCGATTTTGGCTTGCAACGATTACGAAAACAACGTAATCGAAATAAAACAATTATTATTATTTTTTAAAAATGTATTGTGTTTTCAGTTGAATTATACTGAATGTTCAGGGTAATCAACAGTTAAAAACATACTGTTCACATTTTTTTTCAATAAATTGATGTTTTCAAAGTAAATGGATAATCGTTTTTAATAATCGTGATATCAATTATTGACCCAAATAATCGTGATTATGATTTTTGCCATAATCAAGCAGCCCTACTCTATAGACTTAATGCAATTAAGTATATGCAATACATATTTTTTGCAATCAGAGACTTCAATATAAAAAAGTTCTATGGCAACTACATTTCTGAAAACACATATTTTCAACAGTTAAATAAGTGTTGCCTTTTGTTTACCTGCAAGGTATGTTTAGTATGACCTTTCAGCAAATGAATAATGTTATGTGTGTGTACTTTACATCTGGACACCACGCATAAAGTAATGCTTCTCAACTCATTGGATGTCATTTGACACAAACTTTGTTTGCTGGATTTACCATTTAGACAGCAGTTAAAAGATTGTTTTCATAATGCCTTTATATTTTAAATAATGGGTAACATTTGGAAATGTGCCTGTATCCCGAATATACCGTGTACTATTTTACTAATTAGCATTCAGGATAAAGCTGAAATACATTCAGGACACAGGCATGTCAATCAGGTTTCTCAGGTGTTTTCTCTGGCAAAACTGTGATACTAACTTCTACAAAGCTGTAGGGACATCTAAGGGAAACTGAAAGTCAAGCATTCCTAGGTTCACTCTGCATCTTGAAAGGGTCAAGAAACAGAAGAGTGAAGACACTTCTTCCCAGTTATCGTTTCCAGAACAGCTTTGGGTATGGTTTACACAGCAATGCTCTCCAGTGGATGCAAACTCTCACACTTTTGCAGAGAGTGCAGAAAAGGGAGCAACACTCCTGGTATAAATGCTTGAATTGAACAGATTAAAGCATACATTCTGAGGACAAGTGTATAATTAACCTTTTACTTAAATCAAGGCAAAGCAATAGTCTCTTAAACTGTTCGGATTCAGAAGGTACGTAGCTGCTCTAAAAGCACAACAAAAAGGTGCACTCAAGAGAGCTAAGAAGCATTGTTTTTCTCCTCTTGCCCTTCACAACACAGTAATGCACGGTGAGTACCACTCAGCATTATACATTAATAGCTAATGCAGGGGCCTCTTTCCTGGTTGCCACAGTGATTTTATTCCTCTCAGCGGCAGGTGACACAGAGGTGGTTCTGGCTGAGGAAACACTGCTGGACCTCAGATGTCAATTTGAGGATGTAGCTCCCCATATTGCTTCAAGCTATGCTTTTATCCCATGTGTCACCGAGCCCTGGACTGTGCTAAGCGCCAGATTTCAGAACTGCTTTCTATTTTTATGGGAGGTATTCACATGGCGGGAATAAATAGGATTGGATAGAACATTTGGGGATGATCATGTGAGCCTAATGAATCACAATTTGAAGGAAATAGCATGCGTCATGTTCCCAGCAAATAACCCTGGAGGAGAAATGATGTTAAATGAAGACATGCACACTACAGGCAAACGAACAATCATGACATGTTCAATAAAGCATCCTGACGTCATCCTTTTAATATCAGAGCAATCTTTTTTCAATTCAGCGAAGCTTTTCAAAGTAATGACCACTTTTTTCCTAATACAACCATAACCTTTTTTCTTCATGATGACATCATTTCGCATAAAGAACATTTATAACATCGATTGAAAAATGTCAGCAAGTCTGTCGCCCTGATTGCAGAGGACAATTCATAGAGAGAGGGACATGGGAATAAAGGACCATCGATGGCCGATTTCTCACTGATGTGAGAAGTGGATAAAAGGCAGACTTATTGCGAGTGGAGGGCATGAGTTGGTTGACTACATCACAATGACGTCCAATTATGTGGCACAACAAAACTATTGTAGCGATGTCAGTGGAAGCACTTACAAATTCTGGATTGAGATTCTCCACTGGGTGTCTTTGGTGCTTTGAAGGACTCAAGAACACTTTGGGTGAAATCTGTGATGGTGAGATGAGGACAATACAACAAAAAAAAGTGCCAGGCTGTAATATGGAAGACTATTATGGTATGCAGTTGTCGTTAACATTGTGTGTGTGTGTGTGTGTGTGTGTGTGTGTGTGTGTGTGTGTGTGTGTGTGTGTGTGTGTGTGTGTGTGTGTGTGTGTGTGTGTGTGTGTGTGTGTGTGTGTGACTCACTTCAACCACAGGACGCAACAGTTCCGTTTCTTCTCCCCTGGAATCCAGTGAGAGCGCGACTGAGGCAAACGGACGACTGGCCATCTGCTGACGCTCTCTCATCAGCTGCTGTAATAACAAACACAGAAGGAGTTCGAAATATGGTTAAATTAAATAACCAAATATGAATAAATATAAGTTTGTACATTGATTACATGAAATATAGCATCATATATCAAGAGGAAGCACATTGGGGTTCGCATGATGTTGAAAAAACTGAAAAACATATGTTTTATTTCAGCCTTTTATATTAAAGAGGACTTACAGGAAGACACTTAAATCAATACCATGCATAAAAACACAACTTCTGACAGTTGGTAAATTCCAACTTCCTTAGTGCCATAAATACACTATATTTATGCAATATCCATATTAATAGAAATAAATACAATATTATTTAATTGTGCCTCTAAACCCACCAAGCCCAGAATAATTTGAGGATTTTGTTGTCTTTCATTTTGTATTAGAATATTATAGACCCTTTTTTTCAATATTCAAAAAACAAACTCTCCGCTTAGAAATGACACCATTCCTGTTACCTAAACTGTAAAGAAACTACACTCTCTTGTTCCCCACTAATCAATATTGTAAAACAACTAGCACCATTTCACCAGCAACGCGGTGTCGGATCGATATCTTAACAAGCCACCATTTTAGCGCCAAGGACATCACTGATGGGTATTGGATTTGTGATGAGCTTAAGTGTTGAGCATTAGGAACTAATTGTACTTCGGATTACAACGCACACAGAGCGGTTGTGATGATGGGCATCAAGATGTGCCTGTTCTTTACTGAAGAAATAAAAACAACATGGCTGCATATATTAGCATGCCTGGCTAACTAGCTTACAACCAAACGTAAGCTTGTTAGGTATTAAGCTAGTTGTATCTCAGCATTACTTTCAACTAACATCACGGATGCTGATGACGATGACCTAATCTTTTATTTTCAAGAAAAATGTACGCTAGAGGCGGTAGGACAAGAAACGTTTTTAAGCTTCTTCCTGCTCCTGTTGAACATGACAGAGATTATTTGAGAAATGTGTGTTTTTGTACCTTGAACGTTTTTTTTTGTTGTTGTTTGTTTTGCTTCTCTTTGTTATAATTATTGTTGTTTCTGACATGTTCAATAAATTGACTAATAAAAAATAAAAAATTTGATTTACAAAGTTTCCCTTTCTACATGGACCCTGCCTTTTTGCTTGGGAACGGTTAGCTTTAGCAATCTTGTAGCACGATTTTATTTAAATTGTCTATACTACGTGTGCATTTAAGACACTTTTAATATGGATTTTGGTTCAAAATGTGTCAGTTGGTTTTATTAGAAAGTCAGGCAGAGACATTGATAGCTTATAAAGTTAGCTAGCTTCTGCAAATAAAATCTGAAGGCAACATATTTGATTTCAGCGGCAAAATAAATGGTCATCAGCTAAAGTGAGTAGCATACATTTATGTACTGTGGTCTTACATTTATGTAAATCCAAGCATTGATTTCATTGTCCACCTCTTTAATGATTTTGCAGGTACACTCGATTGTTTCGCACTTTCCAATTATCTCACATTACCCGTACAATAAAACTGGGTCAATAGTTTTATGGCTCTGAGTTTTCTGGTGGTCTTGAAACCTGAATAGGAATTTGTCCTTGGTGTAGTAATGAACCCTGGCATTCTTCTGTCCAGACCCCCCACACTCACTCACTCTGAATTTAATTAAGTATTCATTAGTCTGGCTATTAATTGGCAAATTTCAGATGAGGTCTGGAGAGGTTGATAGCATTGTACAAGCAAACAAGTGAAGAAAAACTCAATCTTAAGATGACACTCATGAGGAATCAATGTCCCCATCTATGTGACAAACGGAGAGAGCCAGAGCACTGTATTCGTTTTATCAAGTTGTTATATTTCTGTTAGGGGTGTACACAGGAAAACATGGAAATGGTGTTATTCAATTATGTCAAAAACCTTGATTAGATATTTGAAAGCAAACATTGCCTCATTATTAGTACTGGCTCATGCTGTTCTACGTCCAGCACTTCAATCATCTGTGGCTTTTTATAGAGGTCGACTAAAAAAAGACCTTGCACAGGCTTACAAGCAAAAAATCAAAACAGCATGTTTTCAAATATAGCTGATCTTTAAGAAACATTTTGAGTAAATGCACTCTAACCTGTCTGAAACGCAGGAAATGGCAGACACCAATGTAATGAAAAGCATTTTCTTCTTGATATTCAACAGTGAAAATCACTTCCTGACACAATGACGTCTTCTAAATGCGTGTTCAAAGTGTAATGTGTTTATTATTTATTTTAAAATGCCTAGGCTTCCACCTTTTTTTATAAAATAAAAGAAGTCAAAATGTAAAAATGCAAAAACTGAGAAATATGGTCAGTGGGTTTTATTTATGTTTTGTGAATCATAAATAAGGCATTTTTTGTATCGATGCAGCCCATAATGACACATTTTGAATGATCAACACTGGCTAGTTGTCAAGGATCACTGAAGGGGGAGTGAGTGAGAGAATTGTTGAATCACTCTGAAAACATTCCCCGGGGGAGGTTAAGGTGGGACAGAGAGAACAACAGCCACATGAAATTGAGATTGATCACGCGATTGATTTTTCTTTTTGAAGCGTTGATTTCTAAACTTTAAATCAAAGGGCTCGGGTTAGATTGTTGGACATCTCTACTATTAAACATCAAAACCAGCAACACCAAACCGCTACATTTAAGCTGCTGGGCCACTGCAGGTCAAAATGAGAAATTTTTGCCCTTTTCCAAAAGATAAAAGCAAGATGGAGGGCCCGGCGGGGTTGTTGCAAAACAAGAAAACAGCTCGCGGCTTATTACAGTTTCCAACACAAGAGCCTCAAATCCAACAACATTCATCCTAAATGTCAGATAGCAGTAATGTTATTTATCATGTTGCAGAATGCATTTATAGCAAAAAAGGAGAACAGAAGCTTTTGCTGTGTGCGGCGGCACAGGCATCAAAGAATGTGCTTGGAATACAATCATCAAAAGGCCACTGTATTACCAGATAGACTCCACAAATGAACACTACTGTAAGTAAAAGACAAAAGGCAGGAGTGGACCCTTCGAAAGCAAAAACTCGTTCTGATTTGGTCAAGAACACAAGCTGGAGCCATTCACTTTTGCGATAAGGGTGCACTGCTATGCCTCTTGATTAACTTGGCAGATGAGTGCATGAATTATCCGTCTTTTGAATACAGCATTTTGCTCCCTTCATTGGATCCTATAAAAGGGTATGTGTCATCCCGCCTCTGAGCATTTCCTACACCTAAGCAGGTCACTTTGTCCTTTTCAAAGATCACTGGCTGTGCCCACAAGGCGCTGCCCTGCAGAAGAAACTGAAGGAAACAAAAAAAAACGGAAAATAAAATAAAACAAATGCTTTCACAATCTGTACAAACAATGGGATTAAAGGACTAAACTCAATGAAGATATTCCATCACTGTATGCCATACTGATGGTTTTGTGTAGGCTTAAGAAGCAAGAACTCAATGAAATAGAAAAACTTAAAGTCGTGGTAAAAAGATAAGTAATAAGGTTCAACTCTAACATATTCATTAAATGTTCCCTTGCTGTAATTTCTTTTTGCTCATTAGTGGTACAGTCCAAGGGTAAACAATATCCTGAGTTCCTATCCAATATCCTAATCACAGGAACGCTCAATCATCTGTTTCTTTAGAGGAAATTATTATAGTGCGAACTTTAAAGCCGAACACGGGACAATCAAGGTGACCAGGGGCTTAAGAGCAGGGTAATCTGATTATAGCAATCGATGGCCGCTGATTGAGCTGTTCAAGGGGCATGGGAGGATTATGTGGACAATGTGTTGCTTTCAGATTTGTCAATGCAAGCACATAGATAATAAGAGTTGTGTTGATCGAAATGGGTGGTTTACAGTCACTAGTATTACACTGAGAACGTATATATGTTCTTTCCTTTTACAGAAACAACACTTTGTTCCGAACAACTACAAATCTGAATGTAAAAAGCCAGTAAATAAAGCCAGCTGGGAGGGCATCAAAATTAAAATAACACTAATCCCCCTAAAATTATAAACCTGGACCGCAATGCAACTTTATCTGCCATCAAATATGTGCAAGCTGACATTCTCTTTAATAATATCAGTGTTAAAGTTCTGTAATTCTACCGTGTGCCTCACAATTGTTATGACAAATTATAAAATAATTGTCACCGTGAATTTCTTGGTGACAATTCAGGTAGTAGTTGATCAAATAGGTAAATAAAAATGTGATCTGTTGGTGGTGAAAGAGAAAAAGGTATTGTATCAAACCAATATTGTTGTCTCTATAGCAACACCACTATCGTTGTTAAATAATGTACATAAGATTCATAAGGTTCAAGAAAAGCGCTATAGAAAAAAAGTTTTTTTATTATTATTATAAGACAATAAGAAATTAACAACATCAGTGAAGCAGAAAACATATATGCTTTTTAAATAAATATCCTTATTATTTAAGTGTCGATTTATGGAATGCTTAAAAAAAAATGGACCTTTTTATGGTAACGGCTGCTGAATAATAGTTTGGAGGGCTTTCAGAGTGCCGCTCACACCGTGTTGCAAGCGTTTATGCACGTGTTGGTAAGAGTGTGTGAGAGAGATAAAGAGAGCATTAGATAAATCCACATGTTTGTGTGTAAGACATCTTCCGTGTTGCAGTCTTGTGAAATGTCAGCGCCCCCTCCCCCCCCGTTCCCCCCACAGGTAGCTTCAAAGAGGTCAGCCCTCGTCCTCCTCCGTGGCATTTACAGCTGCCGTCTTTTCATCCCTTTGTCCCCCCCCCCCACTCAGGACCCCAGTCTCGTCACTTATCCTCAACTCAAATTATTCAAATACAACCGTTGCCCCTTTGCAACCAAGTCCTTTCAACTCCTGACAAAAAAGAGAAATTGCTTATCCAATTAGTGCATTAGTGTGCTGGAAGATCTGCTTTGAGTGGATAAGAGCACTCCAGGAATTACACATTTACCACCTAATGTTTCTTAAGAGGCTGTTTTTCTTATCTTCAGCTCATTTCCACATTACAAACAGACAATGGCAGCTTGGTTTAGAACAAATATTCATGTCAAATGTCTTGAATTACATTTTTCTTTTTAAAAACGGTTTCATTTTTAACACATAGCTGTTTATGTCAAGCAGGAAACGGTCGGACTTCAATAGATTCCAAACCAGGAAGCCAATCCAAAAAGATCAATCACTATCAGACTTCCATATGTCACTGGGCTGGATCAGTGACTCATTATTGTCCCAGCTATCTCTAGAGGCCTCATTACCACTAGTTTATTCCATGTACTTATGTTAAATGGGGGCTTGTGAGCTTTAGATGGCCTCCAGCCCAAATCCTCCCTGTCCATATTTGGACAAGCCTCGTAAATGCATGGGCTGATCACAAGCCCTTTTAAATGAAACAGGCATAACACTCAGCCAATCATCTGATACCATACAAGACTCGCTCCTGTCTCTCAACACAAGTGAGTCATCACAAATTCCATTGAAACTCTGATTCTAACTTCACTTTACTTTATGATGGGATGCTGTATGCAACAAGGCTGCCGGCTATTATTACAAGCCATTTGGGAAATGATTTGTTATTAATGCCATCACAAACTGGATCACTTTTTTGTATGTGATGAACGTCAAAGGGCACTCTTTTGATTTAGCATTGGATTCCTATAACATTGTAGGATGGACAGTTAAGGAACAATTTAAATCGTAGAGCACAACCAGAGATGTTTTCTTTCATAATACCTTGTTCTTCATTTCCAAAAACTGGTCAATACAAATCTAATGAACTGGGATTTTTGTAATTGGCCATATAAAGAAGAAAGGCATTTAATTAAGACAAATGCTGATTGTATTGTACCATATGAGGAAGCTAAAAAATAACAGCACAGTTTATAATTCTTAATATTTAAAATGTCTAAATGGGGGGAAATATAGAAACATCTTTATATGCTTAACTAAAAATATACATTCATATGATACTTTAAATTTGACAAGAACAAATGCACTTTTGGTTTTGTTAACCGCAGCATGAAATTGTGCGCACTTTGAATTAGAGACTAATACTTTAATGTATAGTTTCCCTTTAAGAAAGCAAATAAACATAAACAAAACAAAAATGTACTGTTCCATATACATTTTTTTAAAGAGAGATTTATTATGTCTGCACCTGTCTGATAACAGAGTAAAACAAATGAGAACAATATTTAAATTGGAGGTTGGCCAGAGGACAAACTGTTGTTTTTATTTGTATTCAATTCTATGATAAATGTGTGTTTGTGTTATTAAATGGGTACTTTTTGTATCAGTCATAATGGTGGTAATAAACATAAGGCTCTACACCTATATAAAAAGCTTACATTGATTGCAGCTTGAGGTCTGCAGATATAAAAACAGCTATAGTGGTTTGACCTTATAGCTAAAAACATTCCAGACTCGAGTACTTACATAAGTGGATGCCCCATTCCAAACATAAAAGCATTTTACTCTGGCAGGGTGATAGACAGACCTTAACTACTTTAGATAACATCACTTCAAATTGTCCTGCTGGTTTTGGACATGTGAAATGTTGACAGCCACATGAGATGTTAAAGTCTACAAGCAAAGCTGAAAAGGCACTGAAGCCCTGAAGACTGTCACAGCTTTCAGGAAGAGGTGACCAACAAACAGCTCATCTTTACATCTTCTGGTCAAAAGTAGGGCAGCTGAAAATGCCACGGCAGGAACCTTAAGGTATTCTTTTTCTCAGCTTCATAAAGCCATGTGGCAGACATTTTTGAGAAACTGGTTAACCAGTATGACGGCTATATTTTGAACCTTTAACAGGATTTAACTGCATAAAGGATTAGGATAGTCAGATTGTAGCTACAGTTTTAAAACCTTTTCAAATCAAACCTGGATAAATCAAAAATCAGCAGCCAACTACAGCTGTAGCAAAAACCCAACAAAAAGGTTTAGGAGTCAAATTCAGAAATAAGATCACTATGAGGAATGTAATGTTTTTAAAAAAAAAGAAGCTAAATAAATAAATAATGTCCTGTTGCTAAAAAAAAGTTTAACGTAACTTTAATTAATAAATACAAGCTGATGCTTCATCCACAAACAACTGTCAGTCCTTCTCAGAGAATGAGAAGTATTTAGTTTGGCTGGTGACAAAACTTTTCAATCACCTGAAATTGAGAGATGAGAGATCTTAATTTAAATATGAATCTGTCTTCATGTGGCAGCTGAAGGGCAGTGACAAACAGATGACGGGAATGCCAAGAGCAGACAGCAAAAGCGAGCAGAATTTCAATGACGTGAGCCCATCTGCCTGCATTAACTTTTATTGACTTTAATTCTTTGGATAGGCATGATTCCCGAGTTGCGGTAGCTATCATTCTTGTTTACTTTGATATATCAATTACAGGGTATAAAAATGTGGATCTTTTGATAATCAATGTCATGCCCAAAGGGGAAATAAATTGTGGGAGTTTTATTAGCAGACTGCGGGTCATAAGGCTGGATGAGCACCAAGTGAAACTTCCTGATATCAAGTATCTGACAGCATCTAGGAGAATACAGGATTGGGTCTGAAGAGATGGAAATGATGGCAGCTTTTAAAGAAACCAGGAACCACCACATGCAGTTTGAGTTCACGGCTGAATTTACATATATTTGCGCACTTCCTCCATTTCCTTACTTCCTCTTTCTTGCCCTCTTATTTATTTATTTGTACTGCCAGTCATCTCATCTTTCATCCCCATCTTTTCTCAACCCCATCTTTCAAAGAAACTCTGAATATTAATGTTACTTTCTATCCCCTTTTCCTTGAGTTATTCACAGTATCTCGACTTACTTCAATCATTCATTTCTGAATGATCTCTACTTTAAACCATATTTACTTTTGGAGAAAATAAACCTTTCTAAAATGTGACGACTTGGCCACTAGCCATTGACACATACTGACCTTTTCGATTGTTGTTTAGATTTTAACAATAATGCTGCCTTAGCTAGCATATTGTTAAAGTATTTCTACAATGTTAACTGCAAGTTTTTTAAATATTGTAATGGTCATATGTCCACAGAATGTGTTTTAAGGACTTACTTCTCTCCGTCGTGAAGCCCAGCAGGTCTGTTTGATCTTCCAAACCACTGCAGCCACCAGGAGGAGAGACAGGAAGCAACTGGAGGAAAGAGAGGAAACAATATCAATCAGCATGACTTTAACTAATAACATCTGTACCCGAGGAAGTACACACATATTTCCATTGCATATAGGTAGCGGTCAACCCTTGGGTATTTCAAAGCATCAGTAGATACTAACAGAATATGAACATGCAACCTAGAATATTGTAAGATTATCTACAATATATATTGGATTTTTTAACAAATGTTGTGGTTTTACATTCTCTTCCAAGCATTTTTTAGGAATTTACATGTCAATCATTTGTATTTTCACACTGTTTTCTTGATATATTTAAACATTAACGCACACATTTGAGTCTTTCCTCATGTCTGCCAAATAAGTTTGACTTTCAAAATGCACTCACATCTTACGCTTTTAATTCAGACAATGAATTACACAGATTTCTATCAAGGTTATATGTCCTGTACTTATTGTGCTGCTTTGCATCCTATATCTATATGCATTGCACACGTTTTTTGATTTTATTAAAGCCTTTACTGTATAATAGGTGATATAGTATTTTGTGAAAAACTACTTAGCAACTACATTATTGGGAGGCGTGTGGCGCAGTGTATAGAGCCTTGGTGTTGGGATCAGGGGGTCACAGGTTCAAACCCCACTGCAGTCAGCGTCGTTGTGTCCCTGGGCAAAACACTTCACCCCAAATTGCTCCTGTGGGGATTGTCCGCTGTTTTGAGTACGTAAGTCGGAGGCAGTCGGGCATTCGCGGCGTTCTACTCAGGTTGGTGTGTCCCGCACCGTCGTTGCTTTACGGCACATTTTCACACCTCCCGCGGCCGATTCAACAAACAAAGAAACAAAGAAAGTCGGCCAAAGAAATCACTCTGATTGGCTGTTGCCTCTTTTGAATGACGAATACACACTACCGCTGCCTGCTGGTAAGGACAGTTATTGCCACTCGTCGACTGAAGTCTTTGAGGTGTGTTCGTAGGCGGGCGGCGTTGCCGACACAGGCGACGTAGCGGACGTAAAAGTCGGGATGCCTTCGGTACGCGTTCTTTGGTCTCAGGTTGGTGTGTAGCGGCCTTAACAAGTGACATGTAATGTAATGTAACATGTAATTATTACTGCCTCAAACAGGATAGACTTGAATATTCATAGTAGGGTTGCCAGAAACTGACCATGATCAAAATCGATTATTCGGCAGCCCTGGCGAATAATATTCGATTATGGAGACTGTAACGAATATTCGAATAATAGAATAATCACTGGCATCCCTAATTCATAGTTTGGCTCCTACTTTAAAAAAACGAATATGATATGAAAAGGTATCACATCAATTTCTTGGCAAACTGAATATTTTGGCCGATTACTTCACTTAATAACCCAAGAGTAAAATCATTAGTCAAGGGAAATTCAACAAGGTCCGAGGGCTGCTTGAATATAAAAATATGACTGATTGAAAGCTTCCACTTCATTATCCTGGTGACAGATGAGAACGGTAGGATTATTATGGGCTGAAGGGAAAGAGATCGTTGTCACAGCAACACATAAGACACTGATCAATGTGGTTTGGTGAAAAAAACATGGCAAAAAAGGTGAACTCTTTAATCGATATTCATTTACTAACACGTATTTGATGATATCCTTCTTTCTATTCTGTACCCACTGGATGAGAAGGACTCTTTTCCTGTCGTCCAGGAACAAAGAAAATCATATTTGGATTTGAAACCTATACCGTAATGTAATATGACCAATGAGCCCTCGTCTTCAGGGACATGCCACATTTCTAAAAGAAAGGGCAGCCTGGTCCAATAAGCACATTTCACCAGAGACACATGACTAGCTCCAATATCACAGGCCCTTTTGTTTCATATTTTAGCTCGCAGTCTTTCATTTTGCCGGCCACACCTGCAAGTCAATTGAACGATAACGTCTGTGAGGAGCGTGATAACACTTCAGCCTCTCAAATAAAGCAAAGAGTGGGCCGCCAAGCTTTATAAAAGTAGCATTTATTTGAGAGGTACACACTTTCATTCTTTTAGAAATACTTGCACCATCTTAGAACGCTTTGAAGATAACAGTGAATGGAGAAGGGGGGGAGCTGTGTGGGCTTCAATGACATTTCCATGTGGCAGAAGTGACAAAAATCCCTAGACAGGTGTTTGGCTTTCATCATCACTATTTTAGACAGCTTAAATCCTCTTTGCTGTTCCTTCTGCTTCAGCTGTTAATAAAGCAGTTCTGCAGTCATTCATGTTCTATCGCCTTAAGGTAGTGAAGGACACAAGTCTTCAAACAAAGGATGCACTTAAGTTAGCTACAAGTACTTATTGATGTCCGATAGTTAGTAACAGCAGGTGTTAACTTAACTACTCATGATGAAAGCAAACGAGCAGTCGCACATTGCAATTGTTCTAATTGTACTGATCTCAGAAAGGTTTTTAGTAGTACACAGCAAAATATGTTACTTAATATAGTGTAACTAAAGAAAATGTTGAATACATGATCATCTCTGTAACCACGAGGCTACAGTTACAAAATGGGAAAAGCAATCAATATTTTCTATACCTGCTTCCTAGATGCTTTATAGGCTGCTAAAACATGATCCTATGTAGAAAAAGCAACCTTGAAATGCCAAATAGGAACACATAATTATTTCTTGTAGGGTAGCAAATGATTTAGTGATCTACAAGCCAGAACTTCTTTAAAAATATTAAAATGTTATTTACAGTTTTTGTTCAGTTTTGAATGAATAAAGTTGATGAAGAGATAACGTGTGCATGCTTCTTAATAAGTCTACTGTGTATGGTTGGAAAACAAAGAAATAACTCAACTGTGTACACAACTAGAGATTCTGTACACACACACACACACACACTGTGACATGAATGACACGTGTTAATTAGTATAGATTAGACCCTGGGGTTCCACTGAAAGTGTGAAGCCGTGTCCTATTAGACTTTATACAGTATCTAATCAGAACACACAAAACAATCAGACTCTCATTAGGTAACAACTTAGTGCTGTGCAAGTAAATATTGTCCATGAAGTCACTGAGACAAGGTATCAGTGTGGAACATTTGTAAAAAAAAAAATACTGTTAAACGGCGTGTATTGAAAAAAGCTTGAGGGGAGAGTTGAATAAACTTGTAAGGGAAAAACAACAGAAGGAGGGACAAGCGTGTGTTAGCAGTCATGGCATCATTTCTTCACCCCTATCTCTCATACAAGGAGGTCTAGAAACCCTGTGGGGTGATTTGACATTTTGTCATCAGGCTGATTATGTTTCCCGCAGGTTCATCCCCTCAAATCCCCCCCAAAGAAAGAAATTGCAATGCATACTGATGGGAAACGATTTACGCTGGTAAACTGGGAAATCTATGTGCTGTGTCATGGATTCCTTGGGGTTACTTTTGATTATATTAAGAAGAACTAAACTGATAGAAACTAATACTATGGAAGGATAATACACAAAAACATTCTAAGGAATAATAGTAATGCCCAGGAAAAGTGCTAATTTGTTACTTTAAAAAGACAAACTACATGTTTCCCTGTGCCCTTTTGTGACCCTATTTAAAATGTTTTTAGATCAAATAAGCTGTCCTTCTCCCCTTTCGCTCCAAAAATCCCTGGATTCGGGTGTTCAACTGTAATTTGATCGGATGGAGGCAGAAGATAACTGATCGTGTGACAGCTTTTCGGGAAAGTTATTGTCGGCTGGGCAATGACGGGCAGGTGCCTTGGGCAAAGACTGTCTTCTATTCCCACCTTGACAGCTACACAGATAATATGTTAGTCCATCGGGAGCATACCTTGAAATAAAGTAAACGCACATTTATACACAGAAACTGCACTACGGTCAGGAACGATCAGTGTTAGGGGAGAAAATGAAAGGTCACACCAATAACAAAGAGTTCAATATTCAAACCACTATAGTTTATACACTGCTGGTTTTGCATACGGTAACCAAAGCTTTGAGAGAGACCTCTTTTAAAAAGGGGGGAGTCAAAGCTGATCTATTGAAGCTTCTAAAAAAGGCCGATATCTTACCTAAAGCATACATTTTCCAATTATACTCGCATCCTCTTAATGTATTCAGACTTCAGTGCCTTTGAGAGAACTCAATTGACTCATTTTCAACATTTCAATGAGAAAAGATTTCCATCGCAGCTCTACGGATGAAAAATGATTAAAGAGCTCCTCATATCTTGATCGCCCATGCCTGCTCTTTAGATGGCACTCGCAGAGCAATATTCACCTATTTAATTGGTCACTGGCTGCTTCATTTGGCACTCCAAAAAGGAAAATTGCTGCCTTGAAGACATAAGAAGCATTTACATGTACTTGGTTAACTGAACAGGCTCAAGTAACTCAACAAGCCACGAGAGGCAGGAGAGGAACAGGAAGAGGTGGCGGGTCAAATTCTGGATGATGCTTCTTGACTGCTGAAGAGCTGAATCAAATGACATGAATGAGTGTGTTACATATTGGACTCACTCACCTGAAAAATGTAACAAAGAACTGGACAAGGTCCATGATGCTGTTGTGTTGCGAGAAGGCAATCTAGAGGAGGGAAAGAGAGAAGAGAAATTATAAAAACATCTTGAAAAATGTATATATAAATGACTATACTAAAAGGTTAATCAGAATTAATCAGTCAATGCAAATGGGGTTAGGGTTAGTAAACCTGAACTTTATATTTAAAATGTATTGAGAAAGAGTGATAAAGATTTATTATTTTTTTTAACAAAAGTATTGTCAGAGATCAAAGAATGATCTATACATAATGTAACTAAGGTCAGGGTGACTTAGTGAAGGGTCTTGTAGGCAGTCCACTTGAACCGTTTCTTTTGATAAAGAAATATTTAACTCTAAAAAAGGGAACTACTTAGCACAGCCAATCTTGAGTTTATTTTCGGTGGACGTGTGACATTGTGAAGGGGTTAACGTGATCTAGTGTTGACAGTTCACGTCGGCAGTAAGAGCAGAATGGACCCGTTAAAAGGTCACTGGAGAGAATTCTTCACTAAAAGCTTCTACTTTTTATAGAAGATTGTTGGGCAAAGATACAAACAAAGCAGAAAGCTTTCTTTTTCAACACAATCCACATGTTATAAAAAATAACTTTTTGTTGCCTTAAAGCTTTGGATCATATTTATGAATGCATTTTGATGCAAAGGTATGTAATGTAATGCAGTGTTGCTTTAATGACTCGAGGCCAAAGACGGAAAGTGCTGCAGTTTTTTATTTTACGTATTTTGTTTCTGCATTTAAGACTACCCCAAAACATCCCAGTTCAATAAATTACTGTAAGTGAGAAAGGTACAATTATAGCATTAACACTTTAATTGTTCCCTAAATTGAATAAGATTCTATTAAGTGAAGGGACAGCCTAATGTCAAGATATACAACATATAGTGAATCTCTCTTATATATATATTATATTAGCGTATTTATATCAGCAGTAAATAACATTTTACCTTCATCAAAAGAAGGATTGCACATACCCAGCAGCTCAATCTCATCTGATAGGCCACATCATAGTGACACGTCATTATCTACTGTAGATGCTTTGAAGGCCTTTAGCCCTGAGAGCATCAAGACAACACAACGTCATCTGCAGCAGTACTGTCCCCCCCCCCCCCCCCGGTTCGTAGCACGGAGGGTTAAGCAATATGGCTCAAAATGAGCTTTTAGAGGTTGATTATGTGCGTCATAGTGGATGTTAAGAATACTGATGAGGCAGAAATTCAAAAGCAATGATTCTTGGTGATTCAGGTCAATGACGGACGGTTAATGAATTTGTTTTATGTATTACCAAGAGAAGAAGAAAAGTAGGTTTGTTTTTGCTTATCACTCAACTATCTTGTAATTGACAAGCTACAGGGCTAAATATATTTGTCTTACACAAAGTTCAAGTTGATTATAGCAGTACAGAGTCTAGTGTTCTTGTCTAACGTCTCCAACCAATTTCTCTAACACTTTTAGCTACATAATAAGATCAGTGATCTGAAATGAGATGCTCGCTGACATGGCTAAAATGACTGAAAAGCACACATGTTTTCTGGCGTTTTTAGTAAGTGGGGCAGTTCTTTCAGCGCTGGCAGGTCTGCTTTTCACATATTACGAGGTCAAAGCAATACGTTTGGGGTTAATCTAATTTCAATTCATCTTTGTGAACCGATCAATGGCATCATTTGAAAATGTACTTCCATTACAAGTGGACTTTTATTACATCGAGTGGTCCTCTTGGGTAACAATTATACGAACACATAATGATGTCACAGAAAGCTCAAAACCTCGCGTTGCTATCTTTACCAACATTGAAATGCTTATTTTGATGGGTTAGGCGCCTAAACACCAGGCTCATAAGTGCATTCTCAATTTCTGCTTTATCTCATGCAGGTCTACGCTCTCACCCCGGCATCATAAAGGCAAGCAAAGGAAGAAAGACCCTATCCTGTTACAAAAGCTATTTGCTTTAACAGCTCAGGCCAGTCCATAATAAATAAGTGACTGTTGGCCGGGAAATCTAATAGAAAACTATTACTGGGCCACCTCCACAGATGGACCGACCCCTGAGATATTATCACCACGGCGTGGTCCAATCATCTACCTTGTAGAAGGGAGGCACAGAACAAATCTAAAAATCAATACTTGGAAGCGTGCTAATTAGCAAAAAGGGAATTGTGTGATAATATTAGGAAAGCATCTATCATGTTGCTGAGTACAAGTGTCTCGCTTAAATGTACAATTTCTCCAATGCAATTTTTGCAGACTAAATGGCTTTTTTTGGCATACATAAATCACAAGCTATTAGGTGATTATGGTCAAGTTGCCAGAAAGTTGAGTATTTACGCGTCTGGCAGATATGTAGGAACATTACCATTTATTTAAAAGCCTGCAAGAATAAACCTTATTTTTTGAAACATTTTCTGACAACAAATTAATGATTGTGTTCCTGCTAACCCAAAATAACTGACAGCAAATTGTATTTATTTTCCCTTTGTTGTATTTTTGCCACATCAAAGCCTCAATCTCCTCTATTCAGAAAGAGGGGTAGGAAAGGTTAAACGGCGCTTTGCTTTTGCCTGCACAAAAAGGAGACAGCTGTGCACCTATGCACACTAACCATCCCTCATTAAATCTGTAATTAGAATAAAGTGCACTTGAAATCACCCTGAGCAACAACAATAAGCTCCTGCTCTCTGTATGCATGTAGGAACAATTGTTTATCAATGGAATGACAATGAACATACTGTAGTGAGCAATTTAGAAGACAGCATAGCAACATAGATCAAGAATAATGATTAGTTCACTGTGCTTGCTGCTTCACCCTTACCTGGATCTTGATGGGCCATGAGAAGTTACTGACGTAGACATAAAAGGTGATGTTGGGGTTGCTTCTAAAGGTGTACTTCTCACAGGAGAAACTGTCTCTGTATTCCTTGATGTTAGTTTTGGACACGATGGGCACTTCCTCTCCAGAGATGGTTCCAGCTGTTGGGGCAAAGAGTTAACTTTGAGCATACTTACCTACATACAGACACGGAGTAGCAACGTATCATTATGAAACCATTAATGGGTTTATCAAGCCATTTGGGACAGGAAAGCTCTCATAAGCAATTCATATTATTATGTCTTAAGTGCATTTAGCTTCTTTTGGGTTGACCTAAAACAGTCGAGCTTTTATTTTGTAATTATACATGCCGTCCGTATTTAATTGTTAAATGGACGTGGGAGAAAGGCGCAGCTTGATAGAGGGAATGTGTGCTGCTGCTGCCCATAGGTCAGGACTGAGTCATGCTAGCACATAGTCACCATTTGAATCCATTTCACCACTCTCCGCTAATGCATTGAGTATATGTGAGATCTAGAATTTAGCATGTTGTTCCCTTGGGCGGATGCAGCATGCGCAGATCCACAATTATTTTTTATGAATACTTGTTTGTGTTCCGTTATGTTCAGTATTCACAAGGGAGTGTACGTTCATTTAACAACAGCCTAAAACTGGTAAATAACATTAAATATGGCCAAAACGGCATTGTAAACGTTATAGTGTTTTTAATAGTTGAATAAAACGAATTAATCTCCAAGCCACACTTGGATTGAAGTCTGTTTTCCTTCTATTTAATGTTTCAAGTCATTTCTTATTCTTCCTCCTGTTACTGGGTCCTCAACATTGACATTCCAACCCACAGCTCTGAAACAAAAGGACTGAAAATGACAGCTTCAGTGTGGCTACGTGAGCATGTTTATCTTAATTGAAATCACCCTCCTCCTCCTCCTCCCACCCAAAGGCGCTCCGACGCTCTTGTCGGTTGTGAAGAGGCTCCCGTTCCTTCTGAGAAACAATATCTTTGTGGGGGAAAAGGGGACCCAACTTCAAATATTAATGACGGCGGGTATTCTGAAACAAAAGGTTAAGGTGGCGTGGGGGGGGGTTAACGTGTTTCAGTGGTTGGAAAATGCTATTGTTGTGGGGAGGGAGAAAGTGGCGGCTGCATTGAGAGGAGTGGGGGGGGGGGATAAAGGGTGGACCTGGACGACTGCAGTGTCCTTGGCCGTCTCTCCTCAGGGGACATATAAAACCCACTGAACAGTGACACAGGACACACTAACCACAGAGCGGACATTATTGTTCCTGATATACCAACCCAATAAATTATTATTGTAATAAGCACATTTCTTTTATCAAACGAAAAACTGAATTATCTACATTATAAACTCATTGTTTATGCCTCAGGCACCTGGAGGGGCAGTTAAGTAATTGGTGTTGGAAAGCAAATTAGAAATAATTTTCATTAAATATAATTAAAAGTGAATGGAAATATTAAAACAAAGGGTTTTGATCGTATGTAAGCCTGTATTCATGGCTTATTTGTGTTAATGCTATGGAAGTAGGTGACTATGTTTGAATAGGACCTTTTGGGTATTTCATTGACAATAAATAAAGACAAGGTGTCTTTAAGCCGGGGACTGAGTATATAAAATCCTTTTTTAATGTTCTTATTGATGCTTGGGACAAACTGTGTATTTATTATGTTGTGTGGATGTGGCAAATTATAAAGAAGGGGGGCAGTTTGGACGTATCCTAAGATTTAAAATGTCTAGTGCCTTAATCTTCCAATGCTTAAAAAAATATCTATTTCATAAAAATATGACATACATTTTAAAATGCTGATGCCTTTTCACTACAATCTCTAATAGCATTTATGACCTAAGGCTTTTGTTGTTGTTGGTTTAGAATGTTTTACATGTTTCAACTGCATAATAATTCATGCAAATTTGCGCCGAAGATCGCAATAAGCATTTTCACAGACTAATGGTTGGATCCACAATACAATGAGGAAAGATTTTCCCAAATCCATCTACTTAATCTAAAACTAAACTAAGAAATGGACTGATTATTCAATCCATGGGGATTAGATTGGAATCGATGTAACACCAGCTAATGGGATGTGTACACAGTTGAGTCATTGTCAAGGTTTCTGTCATATAGAAAGATAATATAGAGCAAGGAGTTTTTACTAATCAATAAATTCACTGCAAATAAAGGGTACCTGTGGATCCCACCGACCACGTGATGTTCAGGTTAAAGTTGTTGGATGCGTTAATGGACATGTCCAAGTTCTTGTTAGCCTTCAGACAGAGAACACAAAACATGAATGTAATTAAATATAGAA
Organism: Notothenia rossii; assembly: GCF_949606895.1. Classification (NCBI taxonomy): domain Eukaryota; kingdom Metazoa; phylum Chordata; class Actinopteri; order Perciformes; family Nototheniidae; genus Notothenia; species Notothenia rossii. The sequence continues at coordinate 11,453,025 of NC_136910.1, forward strand.
AAAAACGGAGAATATCGTTCACACAAACACAAGAGCCTTAATATAAAGTAGATCTAAAAAGCCTAGGTACAGGAAATGACACTATTTGAGACTTGAATCATTGATGAGCTGTTCCAGAGTCTTAGTGCAACTCTGACATCTTGATTATAATGAAGAAAGATCAAGAACTCTGAAGGTGTCAGTGTGAGACTACAGGATATAGTTACCTGCTCAGGTGAGGCCATGAAGTTGATGGCGGTGTAGTGATTATCATCTTCCTGGATGAGACTGAAGGTGAACTGGTAGTCTATCAGGAGGTTGTCTGTTTTGGAAATGATAAAAACAAAGTTCTCATACCTGGCTCACACTACTAGAGACTACTATGACAAGATGAATACATAAAGACGTACGCAATGTGATATGATCAAAAGAAAAACCAATAATAAAATGCATGAAGGAGACAAGTGAAATCTAAATGTCTGTAATCAAATCCAATGACGGCAATCAGGTTGAACAATTTTCTCATCAAGCAGAGAACGAGAACCTGACAGCGGGCTCTAAAACTCCCCTGCAGCGATTAATGAAGTTACAAATTATTTATTAATAGTGGTCACACACGAATTGACTACATTCTGAGTCAGTATTAAGTATAAGTAAACACACATGAGCTATATTGACCAATATATTTTGGATTGTATCACATTTAAATGGATTTAATAGGGCAGCAGATATTTTCTTTTTACAGTATAAAATAATATAATAATAATTTACGAGTCAGCACTGTTTTTATAAATACAACTATTTGGATTCAAGTGAATAGGTTGGAGTAAACGTGTTGTTCCCATTTGAAACTTGCCTGGGAGAATGATCAGCTAACTCATGATTCATTAGCTCTGGCAGAAGTGTCTGGGTCCCCCCCCGCTTTGGAAAGATGTCAGCAGTCTGAGACAAACTGGGTAAATCTCAACCGTTTATCTGATATGGGCTGTGTTTGAGATGTAGACCATAAAGAGGTCTATTAAAGCCACCATAGCGTCATTTGTAAATGCATTCTATGTACATACCTGTACGAACTATTAACTGCATTAAAAGCTTTTCTTGAGAAGACTTTTTTTTAGGTCAAATATTTGGCAAAAGTTTAAATCGCTCAGATTATATTAATAATGCAAGTCCCACCCTGATGTGATGTGATTGGCTGGTACACATTTTCTGTGATTGGTCATCTATACCGGTCAGACTTTTTTATCGTTGTTCAGCGCTACGTCACATGGTAATGACTCTTTGATCACGGCGCGTGTAAATTGTAAATTGAACAAAGACATTCAATTTGCAATTTTGTTTTTATTGTTTACCTATGTGCTGAATTTCATTATAGATAAAAAAAAAAACTTAAAAAACAACAATAAAGAAAAGTAAATGTGTAAGTGGTTCTTATATCAACAAACGCAATTGTCATGTATCAAGTCTGTTTATGTGATTTTTCAGCATCAAACGTTCATTCGAATTGACCTGGCATTTCCTCCCATTTGATACACACTGTGAAGTAGCTGGATTACGTCACTGTGAGATCAGCGTGTTTATCCACGATGCTCAATGGCCTTTCAGATAGTCAGGGGTGTCATGTTTACAATACTGAGTAACAGAGCTCAAGAGAAAGTCCCAGAGGTGTGCAGAGGTTAAAGCCGGCTCCAGGCTTTTTAGTTCCTGCCTCCCCCGTCATTGAGTCCGGTGTCAGGCTATGGCATTTCCAAAAAAGGGACAAAAACTTGGCAAAGGCTCTGTTGTCAGTGGCAGAGTGTTGAAAGAGATGCGTACCGCAGCACCGTGAAGGACACCACATCATGTAAACAAACCCCAACATGTACAGAATACACAGAAACACTGGCACAGATTTACTCGTCAGCATTGGATGTCAATTTCTTTTTTTCACTCGCTTTGATATATATTTTTCCTTGTACTTTGCACTCAAGTCAAACTGACATTAAGTCAACTTTATAAATGAATGAATGAGTAGGTGGGTGATTGAGGGAGTGAGTCGTTTAGCGGAGAGTTTTTACTCCTCCGTCTCCTTGATTAGCTCAATCACTCACTCCTTCTGATGCACTTGACATTTTCACGACAAGTCATTCTGTCAGTGAACAAGCGCCCCTGGTGCCAAAGTGCTAAAATGCTCCATCTGCCCTTAACGCAAAAGTGGAAGTGTAGAGACGGAGAGAAAGATAAGCAGAGAGAGAATTGCCGAGAATAATCAAGGAGGTGTGTGTGTGTGTGTGTGTGTGTGTGTGTGTGTGTGTGTGTGTGTGTGTGTGTGTGTGTGTGTGTGTGTGTGTGTGTGTGTGTGTGTGTGTGTGTGTGTGTGTGTGTGTGTGTGTGTGTGGTCTCTGTACAGTGCAGAATTACTCACAGTAACAGGTTCCTCTGAGTGGATTGCCAAGGTAACGGTTTTCTGAGTCACATCTGCAGAGAGGGAAACAGAGAGGAGAGAACAAGATGAAGGAGAGAGGTGCTAACAGATTGAGAGCAAGAATGCCTTCTTATCAGGAGCTGTGTTTGCCAAGTGCCAGCGCATTAGCTCCTGCTGTCGGCGCCTCATCAAGTCTCTTCTTCTGACAAAGAGGTAATAATCTGATAGTTAGCAAAAGTTAATTAGTTTTTTTTTTTTTTGTGTGCAACTTTTATTTATCCAAGCAACTTAAGTGCCATGAAACAAACTTTACCTGATCCCAGCGCACAGAGAGAAGCATCTTAAAGTACTACATGTAATCCGTTATGTCCTTGGAGCCAAAAGCAGAGTTTATGTAAATGAATTCCTACTCGATTAGTTGAGTTGTATAGCAGCGAATTAAGATGTGAGAGAAAAAGAAAAAATATCAACAATTAAGGTGAACCCTTTAAAAGCATCAGATAAGGGATTACATCTAGTGAGCTATGCTTACTTCATATTAGAGGCAAGAAAGAGCCAAGGGCGAGTTTGACTTTGTTTCACACTTCAGGCTTGATATTCAGAACTCAGGGTGAACATATTCACAATGCTCACAGCACATGGCTGGTTTGCCTTGGTTTGCAACATTAATTAGTTTTGATTCTCACCTCCATTCATAGCAATGTAGTTGAAGATCAGTGGATTTATATCCACAGCATTCAAGTATAGAATATCCCTTAATCAGTATTAGAACTGCTTTAAAAAAACTATTTAAATAGCCTGGTAAAGTGCAACTTAAATGCAATGTTGAAAAAGAACAAAAGCAAGACCTAAACATTAACATAACCTACTTAAAATGTGTTCAAAAACTTAAATAACTCAATTAGGAATAGATTTTGACAATAGGTATTTTCTGGCAGCTGTTAAAGGTAGGGTATGTGAGTTTGAGAAACCGGCTCGACATCGCTAGAATTTGAAAATACACAACCGGAGAAGAATCTGCCACTTCCTTACAGAGCCCCTCCTCCAACACACACGAACGCGCACATGACCAATGAGGGCACGGGATAGGTTTGTGCACAGATGGAAGGCTGACAGGCAGGTAGGCCATCCAGTTATTTTAGCCGGGCCGGCTAAAATGATTGGTCGTGCTTTTTACAGTACTACGGCTTCCACAGATGACATTTTGTTATGAATTCTTTGTCAAAGCACTTCAGATATTCATTGCTATCGGGATGTTAAGAGCATTCCATGGAATATAACAAAAAGTGTATCTCGAGCCGGTTTCTCAAAGTTACATACCCTACCTTTAACATCTGCACTGACCAAAGCTCTTAATCAGAAACTTTGTGATCAAGATATTAGAGTAGACAGGAGGCGTGGCAAACATAACGAGAAATTCTGCCTGTTTGCTCGGAGACATTTTGATTACAATAAAATGCCTTTCTAGCACTAAAATAATGCATGTTGTTCAGTTTGTGAAATGTATACTTTTTTCTTTCTTTTTATTAAACAAAAAACTACTTCATTGTTAAATGCATTTGTTTATATTAATAAGTAATGAGTAATAAGGGGCATAGACGGCCTTCACTGGGGAATAAATATACAGTTTAATTTCCCCCTTAAAGACCCAATGGAGCAAGAAAATACTTTTTCCAATTCTGATGACAACGCAGCCAACGCAGAAACAAAGACGCAAACAAAAAGTAGTCATTTCCAGAAAAAGAATACAATAATATAATTACCCTGTGCTTAACCCATGGTTTGTGTTTGTAGCAAGTGTGAAATGACTGTAAGTCCAGGGCGAATGAATGTTGTCTCCAGCTAATGAGGGTCATAACCCAGGGCTGCACATGGTGTGAAAATTGGACAATTACGAGGTTCCATTTGCCTCCGATCCATTGTTGTTAGTTGACAAACATTGTAATTTATGAAGCCTCGAAAAGTCTCCATCCTCCACACAAACACTAACTGATTGTATTATTATTTAGGATGCAATCTCTATAACTTTCTATAGATTGAATACAATTCCAAATAAGCAGCCTTTACACAAACTTTTCATGTGTATTTGTTACAAAAGGTTGTGATTGGGTTTCTTAGGGCCTTGTAATGTTGTGAGGTTAACTTAAACAAACACTATACACACATTTCACACAGATACTGCACCATCTTCCAAAATTGTCCGGTTTTTAAAGGAGGTAATTATAAATCATTTAACATCCACAAAGTGTTACGCCAGGATCAAGGCTTTTCAAAGGCATGTAATGAGGGGAAAAGTATGGCAGTGCTCATTGGATTACAGGGTTCTTCATCTCCATTTGAATGCATCCCTTCGCTTTGTGCCTCTATCTTTACCTGTCTACAATTTACTCTGAACTACTGTGTCACCCCTCTGCTGTTAGAAGAACTACAACTGCACTAACAAAGTGGGAATGACATTCAAACATATCTCACGCTGATTTCGTTTCACAGTTGATTTTTATCTCACAGACAACCAATTAGAGTTGTTAAAATGGGAAGCGGTGTCGAGGAGTCACAGAAGACACCCATCGAGCAATGGAGGGGGGGGGCAAAACCAGCTGAGAGACACGCACGCTGATGAGGAGGAGGAGGTGACAGAGAGTGATGTTATGCTGAATGACTCTGCCTCTAAAAATAACGCAGCATCGGTTGTTTTGGAGCAATTTGGATTCACGAGACAGCCGGAGTCACCGTCTACGACATTGTGTAAAAAAAACAAAATGTCAGTCAGACGAGGGACTTATTTTGACTCCTTAAATAAGACCAGGGAGCAATACAGAGTAGAAAAGGTTGCAACTTGGCTTTGATTTTGTTTTAAAGAGTGACTTATTCACTACTTCAGACTGTAACACCACTGTTGAGAAATAACAATACTATTTGCTATATATACTTTGTGTTACAACTGGATGATACTTAAAGTGGACCTATCTTGCCATATTTGAATAATATAGTACCTATATAAAAGGCATATTTATACTTTTTATTTTTCAAAATACCAAACCGATCATGCATTTTAGCCATTCCTCATTTCGCTCAATTTAACACTGTCTTTGCATGGGCTGATTCTGTGAGAACAGCACCATCTACAAGCCCGGCATATATACTACAGCAGGGGTGGGGAACCTCCGGCCTCCGGGCCGTATACGGCCCGCGAGACCATTTGGTACGGCCCTCGAGGTAATTTATAAACACACGCAAAAAAGAAAAAAATTCAAGAAATCTAGACCGCAAAATAATTAAACAAGCTTGTTTTTCCTGGCCAAGGTCAGGGTCCTTGAACACAACACGAGCCTAACGTGTCATCACGTGGTATATGTCTCGTCTGACAGGAGTGTAGTTCTAACGGAGAGCACCAGAACGCGGCTCCGGGCCGGGACTTCACGAATTGCAATACCCATAAGGAGCTGTACACATGCCGCAGTTTTTGCGTGGTTGTGTCTTTAGTTGAAAGCCCAGTGGCGATCTGTCATACTGATCATACAGTCAATAACGTTGTTGTTATTAGCATCTGGTTAGCTAGCTATGCTAACGAATATAAGAAGCTTTTTCTCCAACCAGTGAGGTAAAGGCACATCTTTATATGATCATTATAGTTATAGAAAACTAAGAGAATAAAGTAAACAGGTATACAATACTAATATGACAGTAAAGAAAAGTTGTTATTAATAAACAAGAATACAGTTTAAAAGGGAAGTGATTTGTAAAATATCCATAAAGAAAAAAATCTGCTTACAGTTCTGTTTCATATTGGTGTTGAGAGATGTATCCATAGATCTCTTCATGTTGCTCTCAAAGTGCACCAGATTGATGCTTTTAACTTCAACATTTAAAAAAAATCTTCCTGGTGGTGCATGCCCCCAAACCCCCCTAGATGAGGTTAGATCCCCCCCCCCCCCCCCCCCCACTTAAATCATGTCCACATGGATATGAAACTAAATACATTTGCACACATCTTGTGTCCATATCTTTCTGTTTTGGTGGTCATGCCACGGTGCATGAATGCGCGGGTCATGGTCAAATATCTGGATTAAGAGGTTGCTTTTTCTTTGCACAGCATGAAAGAAACGCGAAATGAATGGGCTGTGATTTGAGTTTTTTAAGCAGACGTTGAGTTCAATAATTTGTACGGCCCTCGAAGGATGTTGTAAAAATTGAAATGGCCCTTGAGAGGAAAAAGGTTCCCCACCCCTGTACTACAGCGTCTCCAGCGCTTTTGAACGGCAATGTCCATGGCTGTCTCCTCCTGATTGGTGGAGTTGGACCAATAGCCGTAGCGCCACTTATGTGACGTCACAGAAGTGTTCAACTCTGGATCAGTCTGTATCAGATCCGTTGCAGCCCCTTTTTAAGAGATTTGGGTATGGAGGAAAATAGAGAGGGTTGTGTTCCCTGGAACACCGGGGACACATATTCATGTATAAAAGATGTACAAAAGTGCATTTTGCATGATAGGTCACCTTTAAATACTTGATTATGTCCGCTTCTTACATCATAATGCTGCTACTTAATATTAACTATGAATGTGTACTTATATTTTAAACAATGCGTGATTGCCTCTTTATTTATCTTTGTTTATTATGATGTATTATGTCCCTTTCCAGTGACAAAGCAAATGTCCTCTGCTGTGGAACAAATAAAGGATTTCTTATTCTGATTTGTAATTATTATAAATTGTTCATATTGCTAAATCTTACATATATATAATATACTGCTATGTCTCTTGTCCCCACAGTTGTGATATTGTAGCTACTGATTACTCAAGGGCCCTACATTCAAAGAAACAATATGAACTGACCTGATCAGAAATGACTCTTTATCTAACCACCAGGTAGTGAAAGACAAGCATAGGTGCTCTGGAGGATCTAAAAGGGGGTCAGGACACCGATATGGGGAGGAATCAGCACCGACACTCTCACTGTTAATATTAAATAAGCGGGGACAGGGTAGAGTGCTCTTTTACTACGGTACAAAGGACGGAGGACACCTCGGGCTTTTTTGACCTTACAGAGCATCGCTGCTGGGGCGTTTCAGCTGCCTGGCATTTGCAGATGGCAAGAAACACACTCACACACGTGCACCCGCATGCTCATTGTGGAGTGTATAATGCAACTCCCCTACACTGTATCTTAATTTAATCTACACCTGCATGCATGCGCGCACGCATCGGAACTTGAGGCAATCCCCCTCCACTGTATCTTAATTTGATCTACACTCAACTCGGAACCTTTGTCTACGCTTGTGCACACACTGGGATTAACAGGCAAGACACACACAAAGAGAGAAAATGTGGAATAAACATAAACAATGTCCTTCACACATACACAGGCTGGAGGGAGCACACACGTGTCGACTCTCAGAGCTGCTCCCGTTCACCTCCAGCAGAAGAAGAATCCTGAATAATGTCTTTGTCTAAATGAGCTCTATAATAACAAATATTTCCCTAACCGCTGTTGTTTGACTCATCACTGTAACGCAGTGCGGGCCTCATCAATTGTTTGCAAAAAACAATTGTATTCTGCACCGATGCACCCTTCACTTCATTACTGCAGCCATTATTCGGCGGTCCTAATGGTGGTTGCGGTGCATGCATGTGTGAAAACGTGCATGTGTGTACATTGCGGGAAAAGACAGAGTACCCCTGTGTGGAGGTCTTTGTTTAAAGGGTTACTGCTCGGGATGGTGAGGGTGAGTGGCTGACAGAAACTGATTGCATGTAATGAGATACTAGAAATTACATTATAGGAAAAAGGGACTGTTGGTCAATACATACACCAATTAGATTAAACATGAACAATAAAAGGTGTTCACTCTGACATGTTTAAATGAGAAATTGATTTGAGATGAAGGATACAACCGAAATTAGATAATCTAATTAGTCTATAAGTGGGACTGAATTAGCCACATATTCTGGCCGTTTATGTTGCTGGCTACATTTGAAGCTGATAATCAGTAATGGGCTGCTGGAACTTTTCTCATAACTATCTCCAGAGCTGTATGGGCACATCCGCCCTTTAAGTGGCTGATGATGATCGGCCTGCTGCTGCATGGCCTGTCCTGATACGCAGCTCTGATTTCATTGGGTAGAAACTGGCTCGTTTGTGTCATGTTAGCCACCTGCTATCCTGAGAGTGGCTCTGCATTGTACTGCGTTCCATCTGGTAGCAGGACTTAAGGTGACATTTAGTTTGTTGTGCAAAGTGTCATGTATTCGCTGTCAGCGTCAACCGAGAAGAAATGGGGGTTTTGAAAGAGGTGTCACTCTCCACCCGACTCTAAACACTTAATTTGTTTTCTCACTTTGAATATTAGTCAAAAGCGTTGATGTTATATCGATTGCATCATCCAAGAGATGAACTTTGGAATGCATTTTAATAGGTTTTCATTTTTATTATTTTTTCAACACAACTAACAACGTTCAGTTTTATTGGCTGCTTTGAAAAAATGGCCCTGACTTTAAAGATGTAACAGGTATACACCCTTGTGCTAATTATTATTTTATGTTAGGTTTTAAGAAGGCACATTCATGAAAACTGAATATAGGTTGGCCTGCAAAAGTATAGTTTGTATCGAGAACATGGTATAAAAATAACAAATCTACATGTAATCGTGTGTAAAAGCTGCGGATTATGTAAATGTAAATGTTCTAACATTCTTCTGCGCGCATGCTAATGCAACATGTGATTAACCTACAGCGCATGATGCCTCTAATGTGTATTAAGTATGTGAAATGTTTTTCCATTTGAGACATGTGAAGGCAGTAAACACATTTTTCCAAACATAAATTAAGGCTACCAGCTCGTCTTATACCAATTCATTTTTGATGGACTGCCATTTACGAAAAAATGATGTTAAGTGATAAATAAGAAAAAAACCTGACTTTGTTTGAGATTCACCATGTGAAGTTTATGACTACTAGTTTGGCTATAGAGGGATGTTTTCCCCGTTTTACTGAGGAAGACTAGCTGGTAAGAATGGCTGAAACAATCCAAAATGAAACATATATCCAATTAAACTTGAGAAATGAGGAAGGACATGCATGTTAGACTTTAAGAATATAGACACAATGTTGTTGTTTCTTGTAAGAAAGAGAATATTAACAGAACTTTTGTTTGTTAAGTAGGAAAACTCCCATGGGTGACTTTAAGAGCATCATGACTACTGTGACTATTGCTGACTAAACTGTTAGAATCAGTACGGCATGTCCAGAATGTGACTAAACTTTAAATGTTTTCTATGAAGGAGCATCAGATGTATTTTAAATATGGTGTGAAATGTGTAACAACACGTAGAGATGACACAATCTGAACACAGTGAGTTCAGGAAGTGTTCTTGAGACGGATAGAGAGAGAGGGGAAGCTGAGGGCATGGTGTGAGAGTGTGTGCGTGTGCGTGTGCGTGTGTGTGTGTGTGTGTGTGTGCATTCCCGTTTGCCAGTGACCCCTCTGTATCTCTTACTGCATTAGTGGTATTAAAAACATCAGTTCATTCTGCTTACAACTGGGAAAGCAGGCGGCTGAGTGGAGATGGTCCTCCCACACCAGGGGAATCCACCGCATCAGCAGAAATTCTGCTGGAGGTGGCCAATAACGCCAACTGATGGTTTTCTGTTTTTATTTTAATACCACAACGTCCAATTGCCACATCGGAAGGAAGGGCGCTGCTTTAAGTGATCAGAAATCGATGCTCATGAACTGTGACCTCACAATCTATAAATCCCATTATATCATTTAAACAAAAGGGTTACTGAGAGTCAGGGTTCAAATACAAATCCACTTAATTTTTTTTTAATGTGTATACTTCTTTGTTGTGTCTCTCTGACTTCCTTATGACCGCAATCCATCACTAAAGAAATGAATTGCCGTGGCAACACATTCATAATCAAACTGACAGATGCACTGGTCCAGTTTGTAACATTTTTGGTAGAGAGTAAAAAAACTCCACGAAGTCTCTATCTTTCATTATGATGTATTGTAAATGGTATTATTGCCATGTTATATAATTTTGTTTTATTTTCTATATGATCTACTGTTAATACCTGAACCAATATTCAGGTGTGTGAAGTAAAAGTATCACAAACAACGTATAACAGCCTCCAATGATTGACTGTCTCACTTTTCAAAATGGCTACCTTTAAAATAGCCCCAAGCGTTTCATCATGGCACTATCCCAACTGATTACTGGCCCGGTGGCAGTCATCTGTTATGATTGACATTACCTCAAGTCAGTACATTTCTGTTGAAGCATTAACAGTTTTTCTCTTATTCTACCTCAATGGTGCAGATCAGAACTTTTGAAAAAACATGGTGAACTGAACCATAACTTTGTGTGGAACAAGAATAGGGTTAAATTTGGAAATGTAACTGTGTGTGTGTGTGTGTGTGTGTGTGTGTGTGTGTGTGTGTGTGTGTGTGTGTGTGTGTGTGTGTGTGTGTGTGTGTGTGTGTGTGTGTGTGTGTGTGTGTGTGTGTGTGTGTGTGTGTGTGTGTGTGTAAACACATGTACTCACAGCTGGCACTGGTCTCCTTTGATGCCCTTGGTGGTGCAGAAGCACTTGCCAGTTAACACCTGGCACACGTTTGCATGACCATTACACTTACAGGCTGAAAAGATGGAGAAGAAGAGAGGGGAGAGAAAGAAGGAATATCAGTATCAAACAAAAAAAACGCAGCTCTAACATCAGTTTAAAAGCTTGGAGCTCAGGATCTCCTGAGGGCACAATAAAGCATAACATCTCCACAACAGTTGTCTTTCCTTCACTCTAAAGCACATTGCTAGGAGTTTCCCATTGTTTGCCGTGTTTGTGCTAAGCTAGGCTACTTAAATCTCTTCGGCTGTACTGAACGGGCAGAGATGAAATTGACATTGATCTTTGTGAGATGGTAAACAAGTGTATTTCCCAAAAGATTGCCTCAGCTTCAAAGATCTGAGATGTGACGGAGAAAATATGCCCCCCCGCTAGATAGGACATCAGGATACCCGCGGGGCATTGTGTAAGAGTGTGTGTGGAATATAAACAGTGAAGCAATAGACGTGTGAATTGGCTCCTTAAGTGCTTCTAGTTTGGCAGCCTTTCAGGTTTGCATTTGCAGGACAAAAAAAAAAACATTGACTCATTCCTTTCAGTTGACCGAGATGAAAACGACTGAGAAGGTGTATTACAAGAGGGTCAGCGGACATAGTGCTTCTTACGCATCTCACAAGAACGTACATATGAATATTTGAGGTGACAGCAGTGCTTTTAACTGTGTCATAGCACTTTGTCCAACACTTGTTGTTATTGGCAGCGTGTCATACAGGGATTTCGTTGTACTTTGTGCGAGTCACACTGGGTAGCAGGGTTCACTAAATGCCCACTGTGCATAAAACACACATTAAATATGCAATTGATCCCTGTCACATTAAAAAATGGATCAATTGGCATGCAGTAATGATTGTCCTCAGGCTCCGAAAGTATAAGAGAATATTCCCTTCACTGATGCTCACCTGTGCAGCTTCACTGTACAGGTTACAGATGGTATCTGAAACCATAAAGCTCCGAGGTGTGCGTGCGTTGCTCACAGTCAATTCAAACAATAGCCTCCATGTAATTTCTCAGGAATGCTTTTCATGTCTCATAAAGGGACAAGCGTGGGTAAGTCTCCTCTCAAATAGGAATCTCTACCAGTCTTTTTTCAATCTCAAATGTATCCAGTGACGCCCATGAACATGCAGTCATTTTTATATTTAGTTGAATGCATGTTCCTATGCTACAACCTAATGTTTACACCCATTCTCCGTGTTGAGTTCAGCAAACGTTATGTGCTGTTGCTCGGAAGATGAGAACGCTGTATAAATGATGGGCTGCCATGCAATTTATTCAGCAATGAGCAGGAGAGACAGATAATAAATCTGCATCATGAGCGGTTTAAAAAACATAATCGAAACAGTTTTTGACGAGAGACAGAAACCTGAGCAACATAACCTGAGAACCGGGAAAAAATGAAGTATGTGCAGATGTGTTGGAATATTCATTAGGCCTTTATGATATCAAAACAATCTGCTGTACGTGTGTTAAACCCATAAACCGAACATCCTAAATGAAGATGGATGACGCATTCTTTTTTCAACAAAGCATGGATTTAGGGGATGTGACCTTCAGCATACCACATCTGCTCCATGCTCACTCTAATGTCAGAAAGTCACAGTTAATCTCGACATTTCACCGTCTTTAGTGAGAGTGGTTATTTTCAGCTGAGGTACTACAGCAAAAATAAACCATCAGAGACCAGATGTCTGTTTTTCCTTTGGTTGTTTTTCTGTTAATGAAACCACCATATGGAGGAATATTCCCATTAATCAAACAGGACAGAGAAACTGTCACCAATTTGTATCCACACAACAGTGCCCTCTGTTGGTTAAAATGCTGTATTACTGTGTGTTTATTTATTTAGAATTCAATGAGTAGCGAAGATTCCTCTAGGAGTTTAATTACCATTCGCAAACAGCAGGTCTATTCTAAATACAATTAAATAGTGAACGTAATTAGTGTTTGCTTAAACTTAATGTAGATTGTTAACTAAAATAAAATATATGCAGGTGATTGTGAAAAGATGAAGGCGGTTAGATGTTAACCACATCAGTTGACTGCTTCACCAAAACGATAACAAGTAAATCCGTTAAGTCTCCTGTGAGCAGAATGACTCAATTCTGTGGCGATGCGGCACTCACCCTGGCATTTGCCGCCATTGGTCGGGTCTCCATGGTAACCAGGCATGCAGGTCTGGCAGTGAGGACCGGTGGTGAGGTTACGACACTGTTCACACACACTGCCGTTCACACAATTGCTGTGGCCATTGCACTGGCACGCTGAGAAAGAAACAGAGAGCGAATGTTGAAAATGCAACTGCAAGGTCTTCTCTGACTTCCTGTATATTTAACTACATATTTAAGAAAAGTTCCAGATGTTAACATATTGAACAACTCGTGAATATTACAGCTGTATTTGTTATGCTGGGGGGTAGAAGACAAGCTAACACAAGGTGGAACTAGCACTTTTTGTATTATTAGAGACAAAAAAAATGAGTAATTTCATCCTACATGCTCGCAGTCACTATCTCAATGTGTCTGCGAGTCCCATTGGACCCCGTTGAGTCAATTCTGAGTCATTTGTGTAACACAATCTTTTTGTGCCCTGTAGCTAATAGTCAGCTAGGATTTTGACACCATCCCAACAGAACTTACACTTAGGGTTGTTGTTGTTGTTGTTATGCTTCCTGGAAAAGCGACAAACCCATTAGAGCTGTCAGTAGCTTGTGTCTGCCATGTCATAATAATTACTATTTAATCTGATTTTATTTTTATTTTTTTAATGGCAGCCACTTTTAATGAACTATGTGTCCAATTGGAAATATAAATGAAAGTACTCTAATGGTGTGGTAAACAAACGTCAAAATAATAAAAAGTGTTATTCTATGCAAGATTGATTCGTAGACTAACATACTTTAATACTAAACTAGTTTGTATTGAATGTTCTCCGACAGTAAAAATGGATTTTTACGAATAATTCCAACTTTGAGAATGAAAAGGAAAACTAAGAGACCTAAAGGCTTAAACCTTAAATAAGAAAAATCACCTCAACCCCTTAACATGTAACCACTGAGCATCTCATATTCTCAAATTACAACTAGCTGTGAGCATATCATGACATGACGTGGGTGTATGGACTTGGGCTTAATGACAGCATTAAATGCCGCACTAGCATAAGGTTGCATCAAGTCCTCAGGGAGGGATAAGTTGCATAGGGAAGTTGTAACAAGAATCCTTCATAAGAACAACCTCTCAAGTAGATAAAGTAATGATGCATGATCTGTAATTTCAGTAAGACAGACAGGAAGTGGATCATTTACCGGGGCAGTGGATGAAGGCCCACTCGAAGCCTTTGTCTTTGGGGCAGACGCCCGGCTCCAGGACCATGTCCGAGGGCTGGACCTGCTGTCCCTGCTTCGCCGGTCTCTTCAGCGGCCCACGGTAAGAGCCCTCCGTGCAGAGACCCTTCCCCGTGCTGCTGGGGTCTCCGCACCACCCGCACTCAGGCTGCTCCAAACATTGGGAACATGTCCGCAGGCCGGAGCAGTTCTGGGCTGAAGGAGAGGGACGGGGGTGAGACACTTGTGATATATTTCTTTGAAAAACTATGGTTACATCCAAAATCTTTTGTTTTGTTTATATTAATTTGTTATTAGGGACGTAATTCTTTCTTTCTATATAGATTTTTTAGCTGCATTTGTCAATTGCATTTCATTTTATCATTCAGTTAGCCCAGTAGTCACCTTGAAACAAACAGCAGAATGCAAATTGTAACAAAAAGGTCCAATGTGGTTTCAGGTTTTATTTGCTTAGATTTCAGCCTTTTAACAGACAAATTCAGTAATTTCTTAGCCTTGAACAGGACATACAGATTAAGGAACATTAACGTACTTTGCACTGAAAACACACGCTGGTCGCTATCCAGCGAGCTGTCAGGTTTAAGAGCACGTAAGAAGACAAGAGATGAACATTTAACAGTCGATAGAGAGGGGGGAAAGCCATAGCAGGAGATAGAAAATGTGTCTACAAGCCAAGGCCAGTGAGAAAAGTTTGAGCAAAGTTCAATAAAAGGATTAAATGTGATGTGTGAAGTGGCACCTCGCTGTTTTGTCAGTTTGGGGACGAACTTTCAAGCCACTTAATTGCTTGACAAGTTTCAGCGCCGCCACTTGCCTGCCAGACAGACTCTTCAGGGTGGGGAGAAATGCCACTACTATTTTAAAGGAGACAAACATTGAGTGCTTTTACCTCAGTTTATGTCAAACAAATCTACAGCGATTCTGCTAATGGATGTGAAACCATGACAACGGCAGAACAATCAGTACAAAGTAAGGCCATTTAAGTCTGTTTTGACGACATGACGCAAGTGGCAGATTTCTCACTAACACACCATTCGGAGAAGAGAAGCAGCTGGATGAGGACTTTTGTCTGGCCATAACACAAACGCATGATCACATACGAAATCTGCCATTAAAACAAAACAGACATTTTCCACATGAATTTCGACAGATAAACCAAAACGTGTGAACACGAGCAAACTAAATCTGGTGCCTGGAGCCGTTACGTGAATTCAATGATGATTATGACTAGCTCTGTAAGGCAAAGTCACTGTATCGAGTGTTAACAGCTTTTCCCAGAACAAATAAAGCTTGTACTCAATAGATTGTCCTGAGAAGACTTTATTTATTTATGGAAGCTTTCAAGTGTATTTTAAAATGCACGCAAATTGAACTTGTTTGATGTTGCTTGTGAGGTAAGACACTACAGAGATTATTCTAAATGAAAGCATCACCATTTTAATATCTGTCTTTTTCTGTGTTTAACGCCGCTGCAACATCTTCACAAGTAAGTGGACTTACTATATGAAAACATCTTCTTAACGTCAGTTTACCGTTTTACTCTCCCTACTGCTCTATTCAATTTAAGAAAATGGTTCCTCCATTACGACAGTGTTCTGCACAGAGCAGCATTAAGACCAGTAACTCTTAAAATATGTAGAAATCCAGTTTTCATGGAACTTAAGCATTGTGAGCATTTTAATGGCAGAGATGCTGAATGATCATTGCCTGAAATTTCTAATGGCATATTTTGCTTTAAAATAAATTATACTAAACTATTAAAAAAAGGCTTTGGGTACAACTAATTACTTTTATTTAGAAAGAGAAAATATGCAGATTGTTTTTGCTTTATTAATCGATTAATTATTTTTCCTTCTATTTAATAACAGAACATTTGAATTACAAATTATTTATTCCCAGAGGTAATAATCATAAAAAAGTGAGTGTCTCGCAAACAAGGAAAGATCCATTTTACCATCATATATGTTACATAAAGCAGTAAATACCCACATTTGAATTGAAAGTGGACCAATCATGCTATATTTCAATATGTATATGTATACGTTTTATTTTTCAAAATAGCAAACAGATCATCCATTTGATCCATTCCTCATTTCGCTCAATTTAACACTGCCTTTCATGCTCGGATTCAGTGAGAACAGCACCATCTGGTGGCCTGAAATATGTACTACAGCGTCTCCAGCGCTTTGGAACGGCAATGTCCGTGGCTGTCTCCTCCTAATTGGTGGAGTTGGCCCAATAGCCGTAGCGCCACCGTCCTGACGTCAGAAAAGTGTTCAAATCTGGATCAGTATGTATCAGATCCGTTGAACCCCCTTTTTAAGAGATTTGGGTATGGAGGAAAATAGAGAGGGTTGTGTTTTCTGACACTTGGTGAGTTCCCTGACACACCGGGGACACATATTCATGTATAAAAGACATACAAAGGTGCATTTTGCATGATAGGTCCCCTTTAAAAGTTTGCCTCTATTGCTTAAAGTAATACAAAAAAAGTTTACTTTACTAGAATACACCCAGTCAGTGACATTGATGTGGAAGAACAGGCTGGTCCTAATATTAACGATCAAATCAAGCACAGAGCAATATGCTTTGAAAATATCAAAAGTCAACTTGACCTTGCATGTTTAAAAGTCTGTCTGTAAAGTAAGTGCAGCTCAAGGAGATGCACTCTTGTTGATGAAACAGAGGGCATGTTCATACTGTGGCACAGAGATGTTGATGTGTTTGATCTGGCAAGATATTTCTACACTGACGCTAAAGAGGTTTTTGGATCACTACTGACCTGACAGGTAGAGATCACTAGAACTGCTGTTAAAGAACATAACAAGAGTCCTTCCCCATACAAAAACAACAAACCAACAACTTTTAGGAACTCACAAATAACTTCCTGTGCAATGTCAAATCTGCAAAAATTGCCTTTTTTCCTGAGAAGAAATGTTTCTCACACTCAGCACTTGTTATGATACTACAGGGCTTTTTATCACAAGGTTGAGTTTTTAAGTGCATGTATTCAGTCTGCTCAGCATAAAGAAAGCCTCTTGATGCACTGGAAATGAGGAGTAAAGAAGTAAAGTAGGTGAGGTCATTCAATACTTAAGTGGTGATTGAAAAGAGTTAATGTGGAGGAGCAAAGTCAGACAGAGGAGCTGAAAGAGAATAAAAGAAAACAGAGAACATGTATAGGATACCCTTCTCTGTCCTTCACGCCATAAGGGACACATTCCTCAAGACAAATATCCACCCTGTTCAGAAACGGGGTTACCTAACACCATCTGACGCAAATGAATTGGAGACTGCACCCTTCAGCTCCCTAAATGTGTTACTCGCTAAACCGGTCAGAGATGTTTTTACGATCCGACAGAACCAAGGCTATAATTCAAACATCACACAGCCGAGCCGCGCCGACCTTCAGGTGAGGGAACTCTCTAAACAACTTGACAATGTGACGGGGAAATACTGTTGAAATTCAGTCTTGGCTTCCTTTACAGACTTAAATGTTGTTTTTCAACTTCATCCCGTAAAAGGTTGGTCTCTGGCTTATTCCTGTCCCAGCTGGACTACGGTGACACCATTTATAGATTTGCCTGTCCCACTGTCTTGGCCAAACTTGACCCACTCTACCATGCTGCACTGCGTTATATATCAAATGCACCCTATAGGACTCATCATTGCACACTGTATAGCCTAACTGGATGGTCCTCACTCACTATGCGTAGGATGCAGCATTGGTTTTTATTAATGTATAAAGCCATTTTAGGAAATCTTCCACTGTACATATGTGCCAGATTTGCTCCAGTTTGTGACTTTTACAACGTCAGATCCAGTGCCTTGATACGGTTCCAGGTTCCTGCTGTGCGGACTGAGGCTGGAAAAAGGAGTCTCTTTTATTACGGTCCTTGGTCTTGGAAAGACCTTCAATCACGCCTCAAACTGACGGCACTTGTTTCTATAGCCTGTTTTAAATTGAAGTTGTCAGAAGTCCTTACCACCAGCTGCTCTTGCAGTAATAAGTAGTGCCTTTCTTACTGTCCTATTGTGCACAATGTAGTGACTGCTTTTTTTCGTCTTTTGTTTTCTTAGTTATGTTCTCTGTATTTTATATGTTTGTGTTATGTGTTATGTGTAACGTTGCTGCCTTCTTGGCCAGGTCAGCATTGTAAATAAGATTTTATCTCAATGCTTTTTATCTGGTTAAATAAAGGTTAAATAAAAATAAAAATAAAAAAACTGTTAACAGGGTACCTCTGAATGTGTCCAGTACTTATTTAATTTGACTTTTTACATGATGACAAATAAAGAATACCAAGCAAAGAGAGCAGATGTGTTTTGTTGGTTCATGTTTGAAATTTAAGCCTGTTTGACTCTATCCATCCAACCCTGGTGGGTAGGCTGTCCTGAATACCATTTTTCGGGCTCCGGATATTCGGTAGTGATCAGCAGCGAATATTCGTTCCGCGCGGGGAAGGAGAGTTAGCGCAGTTGACAGGAAGTTGTTGTTGCTATGGAAACAACATGAGGGAGATGAATGGAGAAAAAGCAATATCTACATATAAAGACGGAGAAAGTCGACGATAACGTTTATGGTTAAGTGTTAGCCCCCCCCCGAAGAGGCACAAGCTCTTACGTTGATATTGGAGATTTCAATAAATTCAAGAAAAGAAAGACGAAACGAAATTGAAACCCGAATAGTACTCCAACGAACGAATATTCGGAT
>NC_136910.1:11472284-11587037 GCF_949606895.1 Notothenia rossii
TGTCCTCCCAGCCCCAGTACGACACGTTGATCTTCCTCAGGCCCACCCAGGGAGAAAGCCGCTGTGGGGACACGGCAAAATACTAAAAACCCAGAGCAGCCGGATGTTAAAATGCAAGATAAAACAAATCCAAACTCTGCCTCTGTTCCACCATGCTAGGGAATAAATGTCTCACAAATGTACACCTGGGAATCAAAAATGCCATTAAAAGTCGACTGAAAATAATTACACACGTATAATTTCTTATTTGCCTTCAGGATTCAACTTGTAATGTAATGGGAAATGAGATGTCAAGGCTCTATTTGGAACAAACATGTGTATCTAAATCCAGTGGACTGACAACAAACGATGTTCTCATGAATACAGCAGGCATGACCAAACTAAAATCATCAGTACACTTCACAATTTTCTTCCGGTGCCAGGCGATGTGAAGCTGTGGTGAGATGAGGAGAGAGAGTGTTTGCCCAAAAGCATCATTTCCATTAAAGAGGAAGAGTCTTACATTCTGATGTTGTCAGGACAGTTTTTTTCTTGTATAAACAAATCATTATTTATGAGTTATATTTTATGAGCAATTTTCCGTACAGTAAACCCAGGCAGAAAAGACATCTCAAGGTCAATATACTGTATCACGGTGAGCAGGGACGTGCACAGACATTTGGAGGGGCTATTGCTCTAAATTGGAAAAAGGGCCTCCCTCCCCTGTTTTTAATGTAAAAGGTTCATAAAATAAAATGGGGTGGCTGTGCCTCAGTGGATAGAGTGCTGGACTTCGAACCAGGGGGTAGCAAATTCGAGTCCCACAGCAGTCAGCATGTCGTTGTGTCCCTGGGCAAGACGCTTCACCCCAAATTGCTCCTTTGGGGATTGTCCACACTACTGAGTATGTTAGTCCCTTTAGATAAAAGCGACTAACAAATGACACATGTAATGTAATGTAATAAAAACACAACACTGTCATTGCAAATGATACTCATTGACTTTCATGTCCAACTGCTAAATTCGTTATTCAGGCACATTTTTTGTGGTCCATATCTCATTAAAATATCTAATGTTAGTAACTATTAAAGAAAAATGGGGACAATTCTGTTTTAATGTAGTTTGACCATTGTAACTGCTGGGCAGACATAGGCTACTGATAAAATAGGGCTTCTAACTAATTACCTTAAATAAACTCACTAATTAATCAAACCAGTTCAATACTCATGATTCTTATCATTCTTTATGAGCGCAGTAACGGTAAGGTATTTAATTACTTATTTATTTAGAATTCCATAACTTAATAACAGAGATGGTCAAACTGAAGTAGAGACATGGCAGAAATCCTACAATGAAGCGGGGCAGTGAAGTGTTCTCCGTGAGATGGCGATCAAGAAAAGAGAGTGAGCGGCCCCGTTGAGGGAGTTTACGGAGCAAAGTAAAAGACACAGAAAGACAGAAGCACAATAACAGTATATTTAGGTGTTTTTTTTGTAAATAAGTAGTAAAGTCCCCTGGTTTGTCCCCTATACTCTAACGCCAGGCAGGAATTTGGTGTGATCACCATAGCCATATGAGGCCGGACTCGGAGGGCTTTCCTTTGCTTCCAGCTGTCAGATTGTAAACAAAGTCACGTGACTGGGGGCAGATGACAGCGCTGACAAGTTGTGTTTTTGTGAGTTTTTTTTATCGCAGTGAGACGCTACAATACTAATTGTGGGCTTATCGTGTTGATTCGGCCACAATAGAAAACAAAAAAAACTCTCGCTCTCTCCAGAGGGGCAGGTCAGACAAAAATGGCAAACGGGCCGTTGCCCGGGCAACATCAGCCCGTACCTGTGCACGTCCCTGACGGTGAGGGTAGGACTGCTCAATTAATCGTATTTTAATCGCAATTACGATTATGGCTTGCAACGATTACGAAAACAACGTAATCGAAATAAAACAATTATTTTTCTATTATTATTACTACTTATTTTTATTCAACCTTTTTTTTTTTGGGGGGTTTTTCAGTTGAATTATACTTAAAGTTCAGGACAATCAACAGTTAAAAACATACTGTTCAACATTTTTTTCTCCAATAAATTGATGTTTTCAAAGTAATCGTTTTTAATAATCGTGATATCAATTATTCACCCAAATAATCGAGATTATGATTTGTGCCATAATCAAGCAGCCCTAGGTGAGGGTATAAAGAATTTGGAGCTATAAAATTATAAACTAGAACATAGTTAATGCTATGAAAAGACAAACACGTTTACATTTGCCACATAGATTTCCATTCATGTATTTGTTCTTATTAGTTATACAACTCAAAATGTACTTTATAATAGAAAAGTAATACTAAAAAAAATGCTCTCATCAAAGTGAAATCTAAGGCTATGTCTTAGTGTTCATCGTTGGTGCCCTGGTTTGTTATATAAGGCAGGAAGAAGAAACTGTGATGGTGTTATGAAGGATAAAACCATTCAAACAAGGCAAAGTGATGTTTTGATTTTAACAGCCGGATTCATCAGGGTGCAGAATCTCAGAAAGCCTAGCTGTCTAATTGTAATTGTGACAGTGAAATACAAACCGTGCTGTTTGTGGCAGTGCCGAGGAAAACAGATTGATGAAAAATGGTTGAAAGACACAAATTACACAAGCCAAAAGCACAAACGCAATCAGGCATACAACGGTGCAGCATACAAACTCAAAACTGATCAGGAGACAATCATAACAGAATGCATAGCTCATCAGTAGAGCAGAGAATAGCTCGCTGGTCCCTACTATCGACTAAACATCAGGATTTAAGCTACAAACCCAATCACTGGAAACTATTCTGACTGAATTTGACGTACTGTATTTACAGCCAACACATGTATATTTACCTTGTCTTCTTGTTGGAGCTTCTTCAGCTCCTCGAGGACAAAGTCCACTTGTTTGGAAGTGGTGAGCGAAGCGATGTTTCCGTTGAGGTTCTTGCAGTAGTGCTGGGCGTTGTCGTAACTCTCGAGGCTAGAGTTGATCCTCAGGCAGGCCTCCCCCACATGGCTCCACCCCTCACTGCACTGCTGGGCTGCAAAAAAGAATGACGAGGAGATGTGTGAGCCATGGGCCGAGAGAATTTGCAAAAAATATATCAAACATTGAACCTGAAACTACTGATTATTTTTGTGTCCACTAGGGGGCAGCACACACAAGTCATGAACACAACATTTACTTTTATATTCCGTATAACTTGTTGGCTTATCAACACATCCAACAGTTACTGAGCAACAATTGCACATATGTAGAGTCATGTTTCTGGCCACCTGGCAATATACCGTTTATGTACAAAATTCAAATCACTCTTTTTTAGCTCTGTTTTAGTCCCTACCAGTGGCGGCGCTAGGGGTGGCTACTTGGGCTCAAGCCCCGGATGTTTTCTGAAAAGCCCCGGATGTTTCACTTTTATTTTTTATTTTTTAAAACGTCTCGGGAGTAATGTGCAGTACCAGATTCCACCAGAGAGGCAGCCGCTGCAGGACGGTAACCTGCGTACTGCGTAGCCTTCCCTGCCCTGAAGAAGAAGTGATCCTATAGTGCCTGACGAGTTTTAAGCTACTAGCCTATACAGTTATGGATATTAGAAAGTTATTTTCATCGAAGCAGGTGCCACAAGCTGCAGCAGCAGCAGCAGCAGCAGCAGCAGCAGCAGCAGCAGCAGCAGTAGTATCAGCAGCTGACAACAATGTCATCACCAGCAGTGAAGAAATGGATGATGTTTCAGGTTTGTGAATCTAATGGTGATATCTGCAGTCTGGCTGACTGAGTAAGAAGTGAAAAAGAGTAACGTTAATGTTATAGCTAGTAAACATGGATTAACCACACTAAGTATACCCTTATATGTTAGTATGTATACAGAACATGAAAAAAAATGATCCTAAGATGTAACGTTAACCCTTCATACCTCAGTCTACTTTTAAGACACTAAAATAACGTATTCCAATTTGTATTTTGTTTTCGCACGTGGAATTATACCGGTTCTCGTTTCAGTACACATAACAACGGAACCATAGCAACGGAACTGACAGGCAACGGAACTGACAGGCAACCCTCTGAATCAGACTCCGATTGGCTGTGACTGCATCCACTCAGAGTGTCCGATTCAGAAACGTGACTCTTACACTCTTTACGTCACAAACAAAGATGGTGGGTGCGAATAGATCTATAAAACCATAAGCAATGCGCCAGAATCAAGGTGAGACTATCCGCATCCTTTAAAACTCTACGCACATTTGTTTCACCGAAATAAGTAAACAACTATATTTGAGTGAGTTAAGGCATTAGTTTGCTTCATTAAAGGATGTTAATGAAGAAGTGTTCTCCAGTGCCTTTTGTCCGCTTTAAGGTATTATTAAGGTAGGGTTAATGTTGTTCTGAAAGAGCACCAGATTGATGCTTTTAACTTCAATATTTAAAAAAATAATGTTCCCGGGGGAGCATGCCCCCGTACCCCCCTAGAGGAGGCGACGACACCCCTAAAGGAAGTTCGGCCCACCCCCCACTTGTAAAAAAATAGCACCTTACCCCTGCACCCCCCAACAACTCCTGGGCTAAGCCCCGGATCTCCTACAATCCTAAATCCGCCACTGGTCCCTACCAAGTCCCGAGGATGATATTTGACTCTTTAACCCCCAAATGCCCCAGAATGCTCACCGGCTAGTCACTAGCTTTCCAACTCGGTGCTAAGAAGGTTTTGTAAAAGGTGTGTTAGAGCTTTATTGTTAAAAAAAGCTTTTATATTTGATTGATGCTATAAGAGCAGTCCGTGTGAACCAAATGAGTCAAGCTAAATTGAAGGTATGCCACTAGGCGAGACACTATTCATGGTTTACCCTATAATTTGGTAGAATATTATTTTTAAAATGTAATGAAATCCTTAAATGCTGAAAAACAAGCAGTGAAAGTAGAAGACATAATCATGAAAACAGATTACAGCAGGTCTGCCTTCCTCCAAACCAAAGAGGATTTAAGATTTGGGACCGTTTGTGTGCGTGTGCGTGTGCGTGTGCGTGCGCGTGTGCGTGTGCGCGTGCGTGCGTGCGTGCTTTCACAGCTTCAGCAGGAGTGTAATCTGCACTTATTTGCCTCAGAGATGGAGTGATGTTTGGATGCCAAATTGTCTGTTAATTAAGGCTTCTCGTAAAAATGTGGTGGGCGCACACTAAGATGTACAAGTGTATGTGGAT
This sequence comes from Notothenia rossii, assembly GCF_949606895.1. Classification (NCBI taxonomy): domain Eukaryota; kingdom Metazoa; phylum Chordata; class Actinopteri; order Perciformes; family Nototheniidae; genus Notothenia; species Notothenia rossii. The sequence continues at coordinate 11,477,477 of NC_136910.1, forward strand.
GCACATATCTATTTTGTGTGTGCAGATCCTGCCTCCTGAGATTGAGACATCCTTTCAGGCATTGGAAATAAACACACAAACACACGTATCCACTCCCTCTGCAGCAACAAGCCCTTTGGCGACAAGGCTTCACAAACTGGATAAAGTGTCAGCAACAATTCTTCAGATTCAGTCGGTTTCAACGTTTGGGAGGGGGAGTAGAGGCTGTTTGCTAAATAACTAAATAACCCGACAGACCTGATAAACAACATCAGGATGAAGACATTAATTTCCTGCAAATACTAGATGATGTGTTTAAGTCAGACGTTTAATAAAATGTGCACATCAAATGTATATTTGACAAGAAGGGAGTTCAATAAAGGCACACCTCTGCCAAGGCCATGCCCCAGGGCCCTTTTCTTAATCCCCCTCCTGCCAGCAGTGTGTGTGTGTGTGTGTGTGTGTGTGTGTGTGTGTGTGTGTGTGTGTGTGTGTGTGTGTGTGTGTGTGTGTGTGTGTGTGTGTGTGTGTGTGTGTGTGTGTGTGTGTGTGTGTGTGTGTGTGTGTGTGTGTGTGTGTGTGCACGCGCTAACACCCTTACCCGCAAACATCCTGCGCATGCTGGCCCGGAGCAACAGAGGTCATCATTAAAATATGATTTTTATATTTTCCCCCCAGAAGGTTTAGTAACAGTTAAGGAAGTGCTGCAGCAGGGAGACGGTGAGAGGCTTTCTAAACAACAACGAAGAAAGGTAACGTTTTTTAAGAAGTTGATGAGGTAGAAGCTTCAGAAAAACAGTAGAGGAAGAAAGTGCTGTATTGTGTCCAAGTGGTGTTTGTCTTTTCTGTCCATTTCACATTTCTAATAAAGATGGTGCTGCCTGGAGAGAAGAGGGCTTATTACCTGGATAGATTTTAAACAATACTTACACACATGGTCCCTTGTTGGGTTGTGTGTTGTGCAGAACGACAGGAGAATTGCAGGTTGTTCATTGGCCCATGGTACACCCTTCCACCAAGTTTTATGTGTGAGAACTAAATCCAAAGCCTTCAATGTGATGGTGTGTGTTTTTGCGTATGGAAATCAGCTTGGGGGCTCAGCGTCTTTCTTACCTGGCAAAGCGTGGCACTCTGACTGATTCTGGTCCCACTGACAGTTGAGATTCACCGAGCAGCTCTTGCAGTTGGCCATCTTGGTGCACACCTGCTCGTTGCGCACCGGACACTCAGTGAAGTTCCTCACGTTCTACAGACAAAGAGAGTAAAATAGAAAGGAGGACAATAAACAAAAGCTGAATTTAAGAGCAGAGATTGTTCATGCGAGTAAATATCTTCTCCACCTTAAAGATATAGGTCTGTTTGTCCTATGATAGAATTGATTGAACTCAAATTACATCATGTGGACGAAAGGAAAATGGAATGAACTCTTCCTAAACAAAGGCACTATCAATTGATTTGAACAGTGATGATGCACAGAAATCTCAAACTGTGCAGTGTTTGAGAAGACCAGCAGTGCTCTGCCGCCCCCTGGTGGACCACTCACAGCGGTGCAGTTGCTGGAGGCAGAGAGGCACTTCTTGTCGTCACACCACTGGCACCCGTTGGTGTTGGCAGTACAGCTGGCACAGTCTGAGAACCGGTAGCAGCGCTCGTCCACTGTGACTAAAAGAGGGAGAGGGACAACGGAGAGCAGCAATGAGTGTGTATATGGATGAGGTCCATTTCATGATAATATCTTTTGGGGAAGTAAAACAATAATATGTCCTTAGAAATAGGAAGGAACACTTTGTAACTCAGCTTGTATTACATTTGACAACTCAAAAACAGGAACATCCTGTGAAAGTACTGAAAGATTAAGTCTATTATTAGTACCAGACAAAGCTGACAACTTAATTCCTGTGTAGTCACTGTAGAGGAAAAACCTGGAGTAGGATAAATGCTGGGAAATATTAATAATTTCAAAAATAGAAAAGAGGAATCCTCTCTCTCACCAGCTTTAGGGGGGCAGAATGGGGCAGGAATAATGCTCGCATTAGCCATGCTGGGTTCCCAGGGGAAACAGTGACCTCTGCTCCAGATGCAGCGCACCCCTGGCCCAGCCTTGACACACCCCTCCTCTGCCAAGAAGGCCTGGCAGCTGGGGGGTCGGTAAACAAGCACATCGTTGAGCAGCATGCCGGAGAAGCCCCCGAACACGAACATGGACCTGGATATGGGAAAACATGAGAACAGAGTGTAAACAAGATTGTTATTTTAAATTCCTTCAGGAAGGGACAAATCAGTTATCAGAAAGTGCAACAAAGTCAAAATAATGAAAGGACATAAAGACGGAACATTCTTTCATTGTGTTTGATAAAAGATCGTTTGGGAAGAGGTCAAATGTATGATAGAAGAGATTTTATCATTGCAGGTAATCATGGAGCCTAAGTGTTTTGTGTTAGGGTGTTACCCAAAATAACACAAGGGTTAGGGTTAGGGAAGAGAGAACAAATATTTTTTAAATGTATGTCGAAACATATGGCAAGACGCATGATAGCACTTTTCATGGAAAAATGTTAACAGTCCAAGTATTGGCTAAAAGAACTGTCTCATTAGAGAAAATAACCTGTTCAATTAAAGGAAAACAAGAACTATTTAAAAAAGTATGGGACCCTTCCCTTAACTATCTGGAACATGCGGATCTAGAGAGTACACTGGGTCAGCAAATTGGAGATGATTAATGTTCCTCTGCTGGGAGAAGGATAAAAGCCTTTCATATCTGCCTACATGTTTGTGAAGTTCATTTTATTTATTTATGTGACTTGTAATGTACTTCATTTTGTTATATCTTGTGGATGTTTGTGTACTGTCTTATATATTGTCTATATATGCTAAAACAATAAAGAAAGGACATAAAGACATTTAAAAGGATGCTGGGATGGTAGTTTGTTTGTGGCATCTGTCCAGTGTGTTTTAGTTGAAACTCAAAAAGTGACACTCACCCATTGCTAACCACAGCAGAGTGACCAAAGCGGTTGACATCCCTGTGCAGGTCTGGTTTAGGCAGGACCCTCCACTCATCACAAGCTGAGGAAAACACGAGAACACATGTCAGAGACCATTTTATTTGTGCTTTTAAAAATTGACAGTGTACATTTCTGCAAATACCCGAGACCAGAGACAACACACATTATTCAAGCTAATGAAAACACCACTGGAGGCCGTTTAAGAACAAGAGTCCTACCAATGTCGTAGGCTAGGAAGTCCGCAGAGAAACACTTGGCCCCGTTGCTGAGCGATGTGTCGTTATGTGTGTTGCCGCCGAAGAAGAGCAGGGTGCCGCTGAGGAGCACAGCCGAGTGCAGGTACCGTGGAGAGCCGCTCTCTCTCAGGATGAACCTGGAACATATGCGCGACAAGTGTGTCAAGGGCAACTGTGACAAGAAAACGTGTAACCGACAGTGTCACATACACAGACATGCATGCATAATGAATATCCGTTGATCTACCATGTCCGCGTGTTAGCGTCGTAGCGGTAGAGGTCGTCAACAAGGCCGTATTTGTTGGCAGGAAATGCCTTGTAGCCTCCGTGAACATACACACTGCCGCTGGCACTGTCGAACGTGCTGCTGTGGCCGTAACCTCCCTGGGGAGAGGCTCCTTGAGTCTTGGGTATTACCCACGTGTTGGATCCTTAAAATATAGAGGGATTCGTTTAATACATAGGAAAAAAGGGAAGGAATCAAATGATTTGCACAGTCTAAATTCTTCAGAGACAGATGGGCTCTTCACCGTTACAAAATATTGATATTCTTTGGCAGGAAACAGACGGGCATGAGTGGTTGGCAGCAGTTTGTTTTGTGCACTTATTTTGTAGATTTTGATTTCCTACATTTAACAAATTGTCAAATTACAAATAGGCTACAGTGCTTCCAAGCTTCTTGTATCGCAACATTTAATTGTGAAATGTTGAGTTTATTGTGAGTTCACACACAAGTTGTTTTGCTTATAGGTTTTCAATTGTTAAAAAGAAATATTCCAAAGTACTAAAAATGTTTGACAAACCATTACCAGACTCAGTGTGACTGCAGTAGGTGTGCAATTGAGCTCAGTTTGATCAAAACATTATCAGAAAAATCAGCTGTTAAACTGTTTTCTCTTATTAGCAGGGGATATTCATATTATTGCCAATTAAAGTTGCCGGGAATTTCTGTTTTGCACTGTAATTAAATACCACGCCTTACCCAACAATCAGGGTTCGAGTTATGTGGGAGCCAACATTTATGTAAACACAGTTCCATTTGAGGGGAGAGTGATTAGAAAAATATGCATGATTAAAAAGAAAGCACATGTTAACTAGGTGAAAAAAGGTACACTTTTAAAGTCTTTGCTGGTGCCTCAAAGAGGAGCAGGGGGGAGAGGAGGGGGACAGGTGAGGCTGGTTCAGGAGCACAGACACACTCGCAACTATAAATGAACCAAAAATAAATAAATAAACAAGTTTCAATGTTTTTTCATATTGGATATGGTATGTTATTGGTTATGGCCATGTTCTTATGATTATTTAAATGTATACAGTTATGTTTCATATGGGTGTTTCCATAGATCTAGTCTCTTTATTTTCCCCTCAAAATGCACCAGATTGATGCATTTAACTCAAATTAAAAGATATATCTTACCCCCGGACCCCCCTGGAGGACTTGAGGTCCAGCCCCACTGAAAATATGTTCACATGGATAGACTCCTAAATACATTTGTACATGTTTTTAATTAGTAACCTATGTCCATTATGTTTATTTTTGGGTAGTAGATTTAAGCTATAGGGCTATCACTATGGGCAGCAACGCTGTAAATATTGACAAATAAATCCAGCAAAATTGCAAAAAAACAAGACTGGTAGTGGCCTAGCTGAGTGTGCGTCAACGTTTTTAAGTTTTTCATAGGGGTGTCAAGTTAACACGTTAATAACGCGTTAACGCAAAAAAAAAATAAAGCCACTAATTATTTTAACGCATGTGTATTTTTTGTCCTCGGCCGCCCCGTAATTTCAGAGTGCATCAAGTTTAAAGTACCTTCTACAAGCTGATGCTGACAGCCCCCGCTCCTGCCGTCCGCTTGCTGTGTTTAATATTCATGACAATATTTGTCATTGTTCAAATGATAATAAACATTTGCATAAAGCATAATGTGTCCACTCATATGTTGATAAGAGTATTAAAAACTTGAAAAATATTCCTCTAAGGTACATTTAGAACAGATACAAAATGTGCGATTAACTATGGACAATCATGCGATTAATCGCGATTAAATATTTTAATCGACTGACAGCCCTAGTTTTTAAGTTTTAAGTTTTAGTTTTTAAGTTTTTAAGTTTTAGTTTTAAAGACCCCCATAGAGCTCAGTTTATAACTCGAACCCTGCCTACAATGTAATAAACGTCATAATAAAACAAACGGGAGCTGGTAGAATGAGAAACAAACAGTTACTTAAAGCTGCGTGACTCACTCAGGTTGTACTCCTGGACGTTGCTGACGTAGCTGTAGATGGGGGAGTAGCCAAAGATGACCAGCATGATGGCCTCGCCCTCGTCTAGTAGCACGCAGTGGGCCGAGTGCCCTTCCACCGCGTAAATCTGAGTCTGTGCACCCCCCGCAGGAGTTCTCCGCTGCCACGTCCGGCTGGGTAAGTTGAACACCCACAGCTCCTCCGTTGCGTTCATCAAACCCGCCTCCAGCTTCCCCCCGAACATGTAGATATCATCCTGAGGAGAAGAGAGGCCTTCAAATAAGCTTAAAGTGATACCTGCTGCTATAAAAGTGGATGGAAGGTTAAAGTGCGTCAAGTCAAAGTCAACTTTATTGTCAATCTTTCAGTTTGTGTTTACAGACAGAAAGATCGAAATACCGTTTCACACAATCCCAAAAACCAAAACAAATATAAAAAATATGTACTTACCTATACACAATCAAAATACACATTTATACATATGCACACATTAAGACCTAAATAAAAGCACAACAATCGATATATACAAAATAAAAGTCACTTCAATATCTTTGAGAATGTACATTAGTGCAAGACTGTCCAGAGAAGCGTTGAAATAAATACTTTTTTTAAAACCAGAACATAATGCTAGAAAATGTTCCTTTTCAAGCCTGTTTTGTCGTAAGTCCTTCATCTACTTACTGTTGAGATAAAGAGGAATATTGCACACTGAGAATATGAAATGTTCCCATGGATATATTACAAACATGCAGTGTTTCCCCTATATACAAATAGTGGCGGCGCAGCACCGCTGCTGAAATATGAGCGCCGCTGCTAGAAGGGCCGCCTTAATGCACGGGCTGACCTGGGCTGAAGCCCAGGGGCCTACGGAGATCCGGGGCCTATCATGAGCCAATTAATTTATTTTTTATTTCGGGTGTTTTTTGTTTTTTTTAAATAAACAAATTCTTGGCTTTCAGAATAGGAAACTTTCATTTCCAAAATCACACGATAAATACATTTTTGAATCTTGTAAAGGGAAGACGACAGCTCTCCCTCGCCACTCTGCTGTTCCACAGCGCCGCCCCCCCTCCCTCCACTGAAATTATTATTGTAAGACGTAGAGTAATGATAGATAACACAGCAAGGTCCGTTACAGTTTGTTTTCATCTGATTTTAAAAAAACAAAGTCTTGGCTTTCAGAATATTAAACTTGTTTCGGCAAATTCAGATGATAAATACAACTTTGAAGCTTGTAACGGCATAATTACAAGCGGAGAACGGAGTAACGTAACGTCACAGCAGGCATAACAACAGCCGGTGTTTCTCGTGAGTGTTTTCCCCGGGAAACAAACACAATACACACAAACGCAAATATACACAAACACACACACGTCAGTATGAGAATATGTTTCACATGTGACTTATTCAAATTGCGAGTGATTGAGTGAAGAAAAAGTTTGAGTGGCGCTCGGAAAAGGAAATTGTTGAGGGAAAAGGAGTTTCGAGACAAGCAGCTGTTACAAAAATGCCGACGCTTACAGGTTATTTTAAACCTGTAGGCCAGGATGAGGAGGAAGGACAGATAAGTTCTGTACCGAGCGGTAGCGGTGCCGGCCGCGGGGCCTCGGAGACAAGTAGGCCGTCTGGTTCTGATAGCGATGGAGTAGCGGGAGAGGAAAAACAGACAGGAGGGACATTATCTGTTGGAGGAGATGGAGGGGACGACGAGGACTTGCTACGTGGAGGGGAGCCAACGGCAACCGGACAAATACATGAGGGAGGCCCGATACGTCACTCATATGGAGGAGAGGACCAGGCGCGTGTAGAGCAGAGTGGAGAAGTGCGATCACAGAGCCTGCCGAGGCTATAAATGACTTTGATTTGTTGTTTAAATAGGGGGCCTACAAAAACGATCAGCCCCAGGGCCTGATGGCAGGTTAAGGCGGGCTTGGCTGCTAGGGGGCACCAGCCAGGTGAGGTACCCAAAAAAAAAAAAAACTTTTTTCTTAAAATAATAATAAGTGGCAACCCTTTTTCATTTTTGATTGTTTGTTATGTAGATTTGTAGTATTTGTGTTACTGGCATAGGCGAAACAGGCGGTCGCCTAGGGTGCCAGATCTGGGGGGCGCTGCGCTGGTAGCTCTGGGAGGGAAAAAACATTTTTGACCGTTGGCCCTCATCCAAATGTTCGGCCTTGATGTAACAACATTCATAATTAAGTAAATGTAATACCCTTTTTACCCTGGTTACACGTTTAATTTGCCCTGTACGGTGGGCGCTGTAAGTGATGAAAGTAGGGGATGTTGGCTTATCAGGCGCCCGCAGCTCACAGCCAAAGTGCGAGCGTGGTAGCGAGAGAGCGAGCAAGGGAGAGGGCGCACCGGTACCGGCGCTGTTGTTATTAGAATCTGGTGCTAGCTGCGCTAACGGATATAAGAAGTAGATGTTTCTACAACCAGGGTCACCAGTCTGACAGGAGAGCTCTCCTGTCAGACTGAGAGGCTCAGTGAGGTTAAGGACTCTCTGAGTATTTAGATAGTTAATTTTAGTCTAAGTTATCTCAGTGGGTCTCTCACGTTTTGACCAAAAATTATGTAAACACATATTTCCAAGGCACTCCTTTATAATTATTAGGATAAATAAAAACAGGTTTGAAATCATTCCAATGTATACTTAACCAAAAATATCGTTTAAAGTTGGAGAGATACAAAAATATGCATAAATAAATCAATGTTAACTCGGTAAAAATAAGATATGAATGAACAATAAAAATAAAATAAGCTACATTTATTTGTTATTGGCTATGGTAGGTTATTGGTTATGTTCACATACTTATTTGATTATTAAAATGTAAACCGATCTTTTTCATATGTGCGTTTTAGAGTTGTACCCCCTACATCAGGTCTCTAGTAATTGTGTGCTCAAAGTGCACCAGATTGAAGCATTTTACTGGACCCCCCTAGAGGATGTGACGTCCACCCCCCAATTCAAACATGTTCATACAATACTGAATACATTTGAAGCCATTTTGACGCCTATTACCTATGTCAATAAGTTTCTGTTTTTGCAGTGTATTTGTCTTTTGTAGAGATTTTTCATTTATTCTTTTCACATAAAATCTCACCTAAAATCTCACCTAGGGCAGCAAATTGTCTAGAACCGGCCCTGGTACTAGGCCTCAAGAACCTTTCTTGTGCTGACACATGGCTGACACATAGAAACAAATTGGCGGGGCGCACTTCGCACGCGCACACACTAAAAAATTCCACGCGCTCCGCGCTCACATTATGCTGGGCCCACGTTCCTTAGCACCGCTGCTATGACTCCATCCTAGAGGAAACACTGAGTCATGTGTCTAAGCTTTGTTTATAAAAGACATGTAGCTATTTGAAGATGACATTATAATACTGAACAAAAATTCCCAGTATGAGCAAACTTTATTTTCTCTCTTTCGCCTTTCTAATTCTGCCTCCCTCCTACGGACAGTTGTGGTGTTTTTTTAAATCCTACTTTACCCAGAGAGGAAGAGGCCTGCGTGTGTTTACCTGGTAGGCAGCGAGAGTGTGGCCGTATCTTGGCACGGGGCCACCACTGACGGGAACGGTGCTCCAGATGCCACTCTCCAGGTTGTAGCTGCAGAGAAAAGCAACAGAACATTACACTCTAATGCATGAACACTTCTGAAACTTATTGAATTACCTGCACAAATGTTGATGTCCTTCCCTCACTTCAAGTACATCTATTTTCACCTCACGATCAGGTGATTTAAATCACAAACGGTGGCAATTTAACTCAGTTCTAAGAGGACATGACTCAGCACATACTGTAAGTCAGTTCTTAAGAGCCCTCCAAGAACACTTAATACTCAATTAGGCTAAGTGAATGCAACACCTATACATTCACAAAGCACACCATTGAAACTTTAAATCCGGCACTTAGTGGTTTGGACAAACAGTCCGATGGAATTCTTAAGGAGTCATCACATTTTCCTGCATTTCTCCCTTTAGCTGTTTTTGCTTAGATGTGTATACGATATGTGAATATTTAAAGTAAGGGCATGTTCAGAACTTAATCTAAGACATGAGCTTTTAATGGAGTACATAAAACTCTACCCAGGCTTTAGTGGAAACGAAAATGATTGAGCAGTCAGGGCAGGTTTTGGTGTTTTTGTTTGTTAAACCCCATTTCACGGTGGACTGGACAAACTAACTAAACACTTCCCATTACCTCCACCAGTGTGATGTTTTCAATTTGGTTTGTTTGTTTGTCAGCTGGATTGAGGAAGAACTACAGGCCCGATTTTAATAGAACACGGTGGAAGGGTGTAGCATGGGCCAAATAAGGACACATTTCATTGTAGTACAGATTCAAGCCATGGGGCAGATGGGTGCAATATTTTTCACCCATTGAAATAGCCCTGACAGAGTTCTGGGTTCCCCTACTTTGGATGTTGCCATTACATCTTTTTTTTTTTTAAACGGATTCTTTGCATGTGGAAAAATAAATATTATGCAACATGACTTACTTGAGAATCATCTGGAAGGAGCTGTAGTTGAACGTGTATCCGCCCACGACCCACATGACCTTTTCCTGCACCACAGCCTTATGGGAAGCTCTGGCGAGTGATGTGCCAAAGGGTTTGACGCTTGGAAGAACCCAGAAGGACTCTGTTGAAGGAACAGTGAGAGCGCAGTCTGGGCCTAAGAGATAGGATGAGAAAAAAACAATGTTACTCGAGATCTCAGCTCAAGATTTCTAAAATAAAAACACATAAAACTATTTTAAGACCAAGAACTTCTAGCTAAATCTATTTAAGGGATGGGACTTTTCAGAAGTATCCGCCACATATTTGAATTCCTACTCATTCTGAAGAGCAAACATGCCTCTAAACAAAAGCATTACCACTCCTTAACCGAACATGACAGGCAAAGACGTGTAAATATGTTAAACTTTGTGTGAATGAAGGCCGTGCTGAAAAAGCGCATGCCTCTGCTAATGATACTGTCAACTTTCATCACGTGAAAGCATTTGGTACCCTCCAGCTGGAGGCACATAATAATAATAATAATAATAATAATAATAATAATAATAACTGTCACGGGGCTTACCGATCAGCATTGTGACACAAAACAACACAGCTGTTCACAATTGTCTGCTAACACAGTCTTCATCTTTTACATAACCATTACAGCAGACATGGGAGGAGCGGCAGCATGGGATGTTGAAAGTATGTTGCACATGAGTCATACAGTAAGTGCGTATTATGAATGTGGGGAAATGACTATAGTTATTATTATAAGTGTGTGAATGCTTAACAGGTGCTGGGACTTCTTATTGTTAGCTTTCCTTTAAATCATTTATTTTTATCGCTAGAAAAACCATCTAAAGAATGTATTGCAGTTGGGATGTATACAAATCAGATTCAGAATATTATATTTATCCCGGGGGAATTGTGTAACATCAAAATGTGCTCAATTTCAGAATAAAATAAATGTAGAATATAAATATTGAGGCAGAATGTGCAATAGAAAACACATATATACATAACATAACATAGGAAGTTCAAGTAAAATGTCTCATAAATGAAATAGAATACAAATATCTATATAAACATAAGAAGTTAGTGTAAAAATGTACACATAGCATTACTTTTTATTTATTTTACCTTTATTTAACCAGGATAGGTCTCGTTGAGATTTTAAATCTCTTTTTCAAGAGAGTCCTGGCCCAAGAATGGTAACAGCACAGTTTTACAGTTACAAACAATTAAAAAACACACAATCACAACACAGTCATACACCAAGTTTAGCCAAAGCATTTACAGACACAGCGGCCTGCTTTGAGGTCAGTTAAAGTTGCTTTGAGTGTTTCTAATGAGACCAGCTCTCTGAGTTTCAGCTCAGTTTGAAGCAGGTTCCAAGCTTGAGGGGCAGCGTAACTGAACGCCCTTTTCCCAAGTTCAGTACGGACCTTTGGTACAGTTAAAAGGAAAAAGTTCTCTGAGCGAAACCGATAGGATCCAGTGCATTTTTTATTTATGTACATACTTAGATAAGGGGGAAGAGCACCAAGAATAGCCTTATATATAAGGATGTGCCAATGTTTCAGTCTACGCGTGGTCAGGGAAGACCATCCAACACGAGTGGATAGATTGCAGTGGTGCGTCAAGGATCTGAGGTTTGTGATGAATCTCAGTGCACCGTGGTAGACGGTGTCCAGCGAGTGAAGGCACTGAGAAGATGCATTCATATAAACCACATCTCCATAATCCAGCACAGACAGAAAGGTTGCAGACACTAGTCTCTTTTTGGCCTCATAGGAAAAACAAGACTTGTTTCTAAAGAAAAAACCTAATTTTATTCTTAATTTTTTCAAGAGTTCCACAATGTGTGGTTTAAAAGAGAGCGAATTGTCAATTATAATTCCAAGATACTTATACTGCAACACAGATTCAACCTGCGTCCCCTGCAAGGTGGTGATAGGAGGAAGGTTCAAGACCTTGGCTTTTGCTTTCGAGAACATCATTAGGTTTGTCTTGGCAGCATTTAAAACAAGTTTCAAATCACACATGTTGGATTGTACAATGTTAAAAGCATTCTGGAGCTGACAAAGAGCCTGCTTCGGGGTGGACGCAGAACAATAAATAACTGTATCATCAGCATAAAAATGCAAATTTGCATTCAAAACATTGTTATTAAGACTGTTAATGTAAATAATAAATAACAATGGTCCTAAAACAGATCCCTGTGGCACACCCTTGAATACCGGAAGAGATGTTGAAGTTAAGCCTTCTGCCCGCACACACTGTGATCTGCATGAAAGATAATTCTTGAACCAACAGACAGCCTTACCTGAAAGACCGATACTAACAAGTCTTTGTAACAGTAAGGCATGATTCACTGTGTCAAAAGCCTTTGACAAGTCAATAAAAAGTGCTGCGCAATGCTCTCTATTGTCTAAGAAGTAAATAAGATCATTTAATACTTTTAAGGCAGCTGTTGTAGTGCTGTGTTTTTTCCTAAAACCAGATTGAAACTCAGATAAAATATTATTTATTGATAAAAACTCTTTCAGTTGGAAATTGACCAGTGATTCCAGTACTTTATTTAAAACACATAATTTGGAGATGGGTCTGTAGTTGTTCAGTGGGAGAACAAAAGCAGATTTCCAAATAAGGGGAATTTCGTTTGTCTCCAAGGACAGATTAAAAAGATAAGCCAAGGGCAAAGCTATAAAATCAGCTGCTAACTTTAAAAAGTACGGCTCCAGGTTGTCAGGACCTGCTGATTTTCTTGGTTCCAAATTTTTCAGGGCTTTATGCACCTCTGAAACTGTTACTGGAATAAAATTAAACGGTTCACCCTCCCAGATACCACCGTCAGAGCGATCAGTGGCTCCTTGAGCTATGTTCTGCGAGGTAAACAGAGAACCAGAAGCAATAAAATGTTCATTAAAACAACCAAGCATTTCTGCCTTATCAGAGATTTGAACAGAGTCCTCCTACAACATATAACATGTCAATTACAATATATACATTGGTGAATTAGCCATTTTTTTCAAGCGGTTTGGCTGCTGATCATAAAGTAAATCCTAATACTAGTCCATTCACCATTCCGTTGAGTGGTGCGTCGTGCAAGCAGTCTTTCACTAAAGCTTCTTATTTGCCTGACCACATGTAACATTCCATGGCATAGTAATTAAATCACACTTAGTTTAACACACTTCAAACCATCAGTTTGGATCTGAAGGTTTGCAAACATCTGTTGAGTTTAGACCAGGGGTGTCCAAACCTTTTTACAGAAAAACATACAAAGGGCTGTGCCCCTCATTTAGGTTAAATTATAATTCCGCAAAATCAATCAAATGTAGGTCAAGTATGCTTTCTACTTGAAAACATCACAGCTCTCCATAGGGTCTACTTTATTCTGTTTGCAGCTCATCCCTTAAAACAGAAGCCTCCGATTGCTTATAATATGGGGAAATATGAAGGGTTCTATTTAAAGCTTGTTATGGAAATAAAACTAGGATTTGTTAGAACATGTTCTCCGCTCTAATTGACTGAATGTATTTGAAAAGTGGGCTTATTAACTATCGTGTAATATAGGCTCACATATATATTTAAGAAGTATAATATAAGACAAGCACGAGTTTCAGGTGGGGGCCATATTCCATTATACTTTGAGAATTTGCTGAGGGCCAATTAGAAATGGACAACGGGCTGCATTTGGCCCCCGGGCCGTAGTTTGGACACCCCTGGTTTAGACGGCGCTGTCTGTTACCTTGCCAGCTGTCGTTACAGACGCACAGCTTCTCCCCGGTGAGGTCGCAGTAGCCGTGGTCGGGGCTGCCGCAGTTGTTCCTGCAGTATGGGATGTCACAGGCCTCTCCTTTCCAGTACTTGTCACACTCACAGTACACTCTGCTGGCGGCCGAGTTACCGGGCGTGCACTTCCCATGACTGGAGCAGTTATTGGGACAAGAGTTGATCCTGGACAGAAGGAGGTTTTCATTAAGTCAAACACTTGCATGCGCTTTTCAGGCCACGCACAGAGCTTTACTTGGAGAATGGGGAAGATTTATGAGTATCATCCGGCATTTGGCAAAGGAGCTGGGGATAAAAGGATTGGTAATAAATGAAAAAACAATCGGGCAGGTCACTGGACATTAGTGGGGATTGTTGCTGCAGGTTTTTAGTCCAGCAGAAAAGCATTTGTAGCAGCTTTTTTTGTTGCTGAAATGTGGGACGCAGAAACATTAACCATCCATCAACAGCAAGGAGGAATAAATGGAACTGGTAAGCAGTCCACTGTAGTTTATTATAAATAAAACGAAATGTCTTTAACACAGGTGAGGGCCTTAGATGCCACATCAATGAAATGAGTTCTTCCTGAGGAGTCCAAATGTAAAGATATAAACAATGTAAGGTATTATTTTATGGTAGTTTAAGCTTCAATGTAGAGTCTGCATACTTACGAATAAAATATTTCAAACCCCGTAAGGTTATATGCAGCATCGCTAAAAAAGTGAAGTAGTGCATAGCCCGAAGTAGTCTCAACCTCAGGAACCGTCTCATTTCCTCGTATTTCCGGTATGATGAGACCACTGTGAAAACAATGCAGAACATTCACTTTCTGATAACTCACCCCAAATGTAGTTTACAGTAAAGTACCCATATGTTTCTGCTAAATCAGGATGACCAGACACATGATGCATTAAGTGATGATGAGCTACAACAAATTGCGAAAAGCTCATGTCTTAAAAAAAAAAAAGAATACATCCATTTGGAATTGTTTCAAACAACCAGTATTTGTGGCTGATTTTAAAATGACTTCAAAAGAACCATAACGTTTCAATCCACTCTTCTTTACCTGAAAACAGCAACCAGCGGAGCAAATATCGAGTCGCCATCGTAGACGTACATATGGTCCCAACTACATTCTGTAGCAAAGTGGTTAAATCTTAACCGAAGAACCGCATTTGGACTGCAGAACAAACAATTAAAGACAGGGTTTAGGTTTCATTTATAAACATTTCAAAGGTGGGGTAGGTAAGTTTGAGAAACCGGCTCGAGATAAACTTTTTGTTATCTTCCATGGAATGCTCTTAACATCCCGATAGCGATTGAATATCTTAAGTGCTTTGACAAAAACTCCATAAAAGAAATTCATCTGTGGAAGCCGTAGTACTGTAAAAAGCACGACCAATCATCTGAGCCGGCCCGGCTAAAATAACTGGATGGCCTACCTGCCTGTCAGCCTTCCATCTGTGCACAAACTTATCTCGTGCCCTCATTGGTCATGTGCGCGTTCGTGTGTGTTGGAGGAGGGGCTCTGTATAGAAGTGCCAGATTTTTTCCGGCTGTGTATTTTCAAATTCTAGCGCACTCGAGCTGGTTTCTCCAAAATTACCTACCCCACCTTTAAACAACACACACATTTATTTTACAACTAGCAGGATATAGACATGTGAGCCTCCCATCGAATAGGATGTCACGTGTTATATCAACTTATTTATGACATACTTAAGCATAGAAATACAAGAATAAAAACAGTAAATATACATGTTATTTTTCAAATAGGATGCCTTCTCTTTCTGTTACATTGATAAAGTTTTCCGAACAGCTCTGTCCTTTGTACAAAAACAAGTAGCAACAGACACAGGGATTCTTCCGCTCTCCAAATGATTGCTGATTAAATGTAGCAGTCCAACAGAGTCGCTGTGTGATGCTGTGTAAGCAACAACATGACACTCCTTTCAGCAAAGATACACTGCATAATTGAATTTGTCTGTGCATGCGCAGCTTCTGTAAGGCATGCCAATTAATAAAAGTACTTACAAGCCCTCGATGAGCCATGTGCACTTTGTTTTATACTTGTAGTTGATTGGACCATCTGTGAGATATCCTGAGGGCTCCGTCAACCTGGAAGATCAGAGATCAGCAGTCAGCACAGAAGTCATGTGTTGCCTTAGGTTGAATGTGTAAGGTCATATGACAGAAATATATTTGTAATCCAAAGAAACAATTCTTCTTATGGTCATTCAATCACACTTGGTTGATGTTTATGCAATCCGCTGCAAGGTACATTTCTTTGTTTGCATGTCAAGTCAAAGAAGTAAAAGTAATGGAAAACATCCTAAATAATGATCTTGTTGTGTTGATTTCAAGACAGTAGACATTCTGTAAAACATAAAAACACTAAAAGAAAAAGTCAATGTTGGTTTAAACATATTCCATACCACTTCATATATTAAACATAGCTTTTTAAGCGTGAGCTAATGTCTGTCAAATCACTTATTGAAATCCTATAGACATGACCCTGAAGCGGCCCAATAGCAGGTCCTGTGGTCATTAAAAACAGTCAGAAATCGCAGAGATGTTCAAAATGCTAATTGTATTTCATAACCAGTAACACTATTAGTTGGTACGGACAAATGATGCCACCCAAACATTTTGTTCATCTTTAAGTGCATTTAGAAGAGTGTTGTGTAATTCGATGATTTCCAAAGTTTGACAAGTAACAAATCTTATTCAAAATATTTATTTTTGAGTATAAAAGTTAAGAAATGTGCCTTGTGAAGCAGCTCTCCTGTCCAGGTTCAAAGTCTTCTATGAAAGAGAACTGAAGCATAACGAAAGAGTCACACACTGCATTCAGTAACAAGCTTCAAAATAAGAAGCCAAGAAAACGGTCAGTCAGTCCAAAGTCAATTCCTGTCGACCAAAAAACTCAATAACGGAACCCTTCTTTCTGCCCATGCCTGAAACATTTTTTATTTGTTTTCATATTCTTCAAGCTAAATACTACTGTAGTGTGTCGCAATTAACTTTTAAGTCAACCTTCGTCACTCTCTGTGTGTAAGCCGCCCACAAAACTGTGCAAACAAACTCGGAATGAATTGAAAAGAAATGAGGGGACTGATTACTTGGTTTAAAACTAGTTTCTAATAGCTGTGACGTTTGTTTTTTTTGTAACAGATTAGATATGAGATACTTAGGTTTGATAACATTCAGTCCTTGAAATCACTGGAACACTGAAAGCCGGATACTTTTTATGACTCTGAAAGCTTCACAGATACATATTGGGCTGTTGTGGGTGGTCTGAGTAACACCGGGAGGGAATTCTATTTATTTGTATGTCCACAGCAGTCGCTTTAGATGCAAAACATGATGTAAGACACATTCAATTCAGAGGTTTTGCCAAGACAATGGAATCAAGATGGGTTAGTAACCAAGATGCATATTATAATCTTGAGACATGGCTTCAAATACTTCCTGAAAATTGTTTTGTTTACTACTCACATTACTACAGGAAAGCATGTTATATGATAGGTCCGTTTGGGGTTTATCTGCAGATTGATAGAGTTTATGCAAAGCCTATTGATCATTATAAACACCAACCAGCAATGAATTAAGGCAGAGTAGACATCCAGGAGTGATGGATGTTTCATGCCGCACTCTGGACCTCCCAGGGAAACCCTATCCTGTTCATGAGACTGTCCCTAAACGCTTTCTGTGCTTTCATGTTTAAAATCAGACATTTAAACGGATAATATCAAAAAGGACTTTGTGATGATTCATAACTCACAAGATACGATTTCACAAGTGTTAAGCAGGAAGCCAAAACATGTGTTAATACAGCAATGTGTTAGGATCATGCTTGTCCACATTCAACTGCTAACAAGGGAAGCTCACAGTTAAATTCTTACATTACAAACTCAGTCACATTCAGGACCAATGGTAATGACTGTGATCAAAGCGTTAGATGTACTGAGAAGCCGTTGGTTGTTCAAGTCAAGAGTCACTTTCAATATGATTATAGCATAGTAGTTTAACGTTTATCCTTTGGCCACTTTTGTTTTCCTGCCTTCTCCTAACTACTACCTATGAGCAAACAATCCCTAACTCATTGCCTTTATTGTGGGGTTGACATGGTGTTTTCTTACATGTGCATCGTATTCTTCAATTTAGGAACAAAAGATGTCATCCCCATAGACAGGCTGCATGGCATATGCTAAATTAGTTGCAGATGTTTCCTCTAAGCCACAGTAGGCTCTTTTCTCTGGCAGAAGCTAAAGGAATTTATTTCTGAAAGGATTTTATGTGGAATCAATGCAAACGCAATGCAAATACAACAGTGTATATTAGAGCCTTCTTTTTCTTGTCTATGCTCAGAAGTGCAGATTGATTGTGAAAGATAATGGTACATTCCTTTCTGTACTAGTCAACTTTAGACATGCGGGTATATCTCCAAAGATACACTGACAAATCACTAAGCCCGAATTGAAGGACTGTGGGAGGCTACAGGCTAAATAAGACATTTTAACTAAACAATTAGTCAATCCACCAAAGCCTAAAGTAAACTATAAGACAGAAAATAACGGACATAAAACGTTGCAGTTTATAAACAGTGAAGATGTAATGCTTTTCATTGCGTTTTATGCTACTAAGCTGAATTTCTTAATCTTGTGGACTTTTAGTCACACTGAACACACACTGAAGCCTGTGACCTAAGATTTTCATCGCCTTAATACTCTGTAGCTATGTTCGTATGACAAATAAAGAACCTTGAACCAATTTGTAATGAATAACTCTGGGTTTTGTAAATTGTGGTGGCTTTTCTGATACTTTTGTACACCAAATAAATATATTGGTTACAATAAATTGGATAATGTCATCAAATAGTTTTGCTAGTAATCAATTCAAGTATTTGTATTCAGATATGTTGATCAAATATTAAAATAAGTCTTGAGCACTGTGTTCAAAAGGTCTGTGGAGGCTGCTAGTTCATTCAGAGAAACTGTTTACATTGTGAGCAACAGTCTGATTGTTTACTGAGTATTTAAAAGGCTTTTCTGTTAGTCCTGTCAGACAGTTATTGTAAGACATGTTCCTAAAATCCTGTGTGCACCAAGGATTGTTTTAGCTGTGTGCCAATATCCTACTGACACTGTAGTTTGATGGAAAACAGCCTCCGATTGATCCCATTTGATCCTAACCTACATTGGGAGGCTCTGACACCTAAAGTAATCAGATGTTCAAAAATAAATCACTTACTTGAACCTGCCATGGCAGTACTGACACTGGTCTCCAACCCATCCTCGGTCACAGACGCAGGATCCGTTGATACATTTTCCAGAGAGACAGTTCTTGTCACAAGGTTTCGCCGGGGAGGCGTGAGTGTACAGTACAAAGTAAAACAAAACACAGACCACCAAGTATCTGTTGATACCCCGCAAGTCGCCGTGGGTGGCTAGTTTGGGTCCAAAGAGTAACAGTTCAGTCTTACATTTCCCACCAGGATCCATTTTTTCCTCCAGGTCAACCAAGCCGAGTGAAACACCGGGGCCTTTAGTTCTGCTTTTTGGGGAAAAGCTTCGGCTGTTCAGGGTGCTTCAATTAAAACAAAGAAGTCCTGCATATTCGTCGAGTGCTAGGCATACTTACATTTAGTCTTAGCTTAGCCTGTGTACAAAGCAAAATGGCTATTAAAACGTAACGTTAGCCAAGGGTTTTAAAGGCTGCCTGTTAACCGCATGCATAGATTTGGAGTGGGAGGAATTCCCTTCACCCCACCTCTTGTTGGGAGAACCTACAGAAAAAGCCGAGCATCGATTAAAGCTAATTTAGCAGCTAACTCGTTGAATACTGTGCCTAGCTAAAACATTATTCGTTACTCTCCGTAGCTTATTTGCTGTTTTCTCTGCTAGGTAATTAAACGTTACTGCAATGATTCAAGACTGCTCTCTTCCAAATGCCATTTAAGCAGCCATTTTAACGCGTAAACAATCCTTCAGACTTAAACAGGGATGTACATTATAACATGCCATGGTCTTTCCACAAACCACCGTGATTTAACCGTATCTTGTCCACAGTAGAACAAAGGGGTTGTGGTGTTTGTAGACCCAGTGGAAAGGCTGCCGCAGTCAACATGGATGTGGTGTGATGTGGGAACTCGAAGGCTATTCTTGCCGAATGGGGCATTGAGCAAATACTTTGAACTGTTGTTGGTCCTTCTGGTCTATTCCCACGGCATTTCAAGCACCTTCAAGCGTAGACTTCGTTGGCAGCATGTTGTGGTAGTGTCTCCTTGTATTCCAGTAGGACAAAACACCGCTCTTGTGCTCAAAACATGACAAGAAGGCAGCGATGGATTTGCTAGCGCAGCGACACTAGACAGTTCATTAGGTTGGAGAAAACTAAACAGAAGCTGCGCACGCGCACTGGGGACGGGTTGTATTTAAAGGGACAGTGTCACAAAAGACCCTCCAAGATATTTAATGCGGCACTTAAAAGCTGGAAGTGTTATAAGTCTTTCAGGTCAAACAATATACAGTACTGTACTGTTAAAGTTCACAGTGTATGACATTTGGAAAGACAAATATGTCTTGCAAAACTTTTTTTTAAAGATTAACCATTTTATTTTCAACCTTCTTTAATTCTTCAAAAGCAAATTATAAAATACAATAACTGTGGATAACTATTTTCCTTATTCTGGTTTACTGTATTCGGCAAATACATGGGCATTTAGGGTAAGCAGTTCTAACAATATATGAAAAGTAGCATAAACTATCCCATTGCAAATGACCTAATTTTTGGTAAATACTAGATTCCCCGATATTGAAAATCTCCAGTATTTCTTTCCGAATATCAACTCTGCTGTTTAAGGCATTGAGTGTCATCTCTGTGCAGTTGAGTGTTAAAAATGTGCACTGGTTTAGTGAAATAAGTGTTAGTTTACAGAAAAATGTGTATCAATTTGAAATTCATACATTTCTTGACTCTTAATGGCACATACTGGAACACCATTACCAGGGAAGTGACAGGGAAAAGGTAAACACATTAATCAAATAATAATATGAATGATTATGTCACAAAATTGTCAGCGCTTGTCCTTGCAGGCAAGCTCATGGTTGCTATACGAAGAGTTAATTTTACAGCTACAATTGCCCTGCTGAACCTGACCAAATCAAAAAGAAAGAACTTCCGCATCTGCATTTTTAATTGCATAACATTTACATTTACATTTGTGAAATGATATTCTCATCATATGTGGTCCTCCTGGCACACCTCAGGAAATTAACACACAATGTTATAGCAAGGTCAAGGAGGGACAGGCTCGTTTCAATAAAAGTCTCTTATCATTCATTCTTTTGAGGAGGCTCTTTTGTGCCTGTAAAGCACTCTAACATCAGATGCAGTACATCTGTCTAGAGAGCACTGATCTGTGTATGGGTAAAGCTTGTCAGTGAGCTGCCAGCTGCCAAGTCTGACTGATCTGTGCTTTGGTGGAGTGTGCAATTTTTTCAAGCGGCAGGGCTCAAATAAATCTGACGTGCTTCTGTTTGTGTCTATCAAACATATGCTGAGTGTGATAGGGCAGATAGGCAGTTGAAGGTCGACAAAGGGTTGAAAATAAACAATGCTTCTTCTGCATTGTATTATAGTGCATACAACTACTATATTACTCTCTATAACAGAAAAGTCACAATTACATTTCAATTATGCATTAGTCATATATTAATACTCTTTATTTATTTATAATTTGTGTTGGTTTGAATTTGTATTAATCTAAAGCTGTACACTTCTTGTATACACCTACAGGTGGCAATGTTGCACAGAGACATACAGGCATAGACCCACTAAGGTAAGAAAGTGGGGTACACACTCTACCACAGATACACTAAAATGACAGCCTTTTGGTTAGAGCTAGAGCAATAAAGCAGGACCAACTTAGCAAGGTTCCTGTGTAAATGTTTTACAGTCATAGCCTAGATGTTAGGCTGCAAGAACACTAGCCATGTCTAGCTTCTATTCAGACTAGTCCCAGTAGCACTGACAGTATAGTGAGCCATCATGCACAAAACCAGTCAATGAGGCGCCTAAATAGAATACAGCCATTATTGATTTAAATTACACCTGGGCTTTTCATGTGATATGTCAAAATGTGTTCTCACCAAAAGGGGTATGACTGTACAAATGTGTTATCATTAGGCAAAAGTTAAGCCGAATTAATATTCCTCCATGATACAGAACCTCAAACTACAAATTAAACTGAATTATCATATAGACAATCTAGAAATATATCTTGAATCTGCACTACAGACACAATAATATATAATAATGGAGATATACTGCTAGGCATTATGACACCCAGTTTCATGTGTTGTCATGGTGATTCTACTTGGATATACAGCCTTTTTATTTTTCGCAGCTGGAAGTCTTTGAGTGGCCATAGTCAGCTCCAAAAGGTATGTAAAAGCTTCTGCTATGAGAGAAAAATCGTTGTATTTTCTTGTCTTATAGATATTAAGGAATTGGAATTGTTCTGCATACATCCTGTTTTATGCTGACTCAAATGTTTGATGCAAAACTAAGTTTAACACAGTATTAGTGTCAAAGCAATACAGCAAATGTTTGTTTGGGAATTATTCAAATACATCTGTTAGTTCTTGTTTATGTTATTGATTGTGAGGAGACCGGAATACTCAAATCCATCTCAGCGTTCCCCAAACAAAACCTACCTGGCAGGCAAGATTTAAGCTGCCACAAAACATTATTGCCTCCACATTTTCTCAGCCCTCACATGAGTCATCCACACACACTTTGAAATCTGAACAGCTTTGTTTATTTTCCACAGAGGTTACTGTGAACCTGAGCACACATGAACTAAGAACAATATTATCGCGCTATGACTTAACACTCTTCTGCTTAAGCCACAGGAGAGCCTCTTGGCGTTTAGTCAGGTGCGCACACCTCCGTGGTGCAGTGAAACCAGCACCATCTTTACATGGTGTAGTGTGTCTGAAGCCAGTGCCCTCTGCATTCTAGGTCAAAATGTTCTTAAAACAACAGGGAGGTGCAGCAGAGTCAGTGGATTCAACTTTCTCTGGAAATTCCCAGACGTAACAGTAAGAGTTTGGACTATATGAAAATACCTAAATAAATGGGGGGTCTCTTTTCAGGGGATTCTGGGTGCATTATGTGTCTGAGTGTATGTGTGCAAAGATGGGAAATGCCCCCTGAATCAAAGAGGGTCCAGTGCTAATTTGGAGTTGAGTCAGTGACCTTTGTCCTCTGATTCACAGCCGAGGAATGCTCTTTGTGCTACAATCAGCAGCAGAGAAGAGGAGAGAAGCCCACTCCTCAGTTGCACCTTTGACTCCAAAATGCAATTTTATAAAGTTCAAGTGTGTCTGACTCAATCAGGAACTTTTAGACACACCTACGCACAAACTCCGCACACACATGGACAAGCCTTTTGACCCCGAAATAATCCAACTCTGAATGTTCCCAAGACCTGAAACTTCCCGTACAGCCAGGGGCTTCCAAAGGTCTGCTGCACAATAGGAATTCCCCTGCTGGATTATGAAGACGGTTCTTCTGCAGTGGACAGAGAGACACATAAAGGCCACCCTTGTATCCAATTCATGCTGAGCCATCATGCCTGACTCACATTCACACTTTCCCCATTTGCTCAAGGCTCTATGATAAAGTGTAGAAAAACTGTGACATCATCCGTTGACTTTAGCTGAACTGTAAAGTCTGAGCAGAGAATCAAACTAATTCACACAGCTTCAAGGCAAAGTATTGAATAATTTCTGTGAATTGTACAATGGAAGAGGATGAAAATATTTTTTCAATTTAATATTTCGCTTAATATTTATCATAACAAAAAACCTAAACTTATTTATTGTCTTTGGAGACAATAGTTTGACACGCAGACAAAGAACAAGCATGGGAATTTATACAAAAAAGACACAAAAGCCAGATTTTGTCTTCAGATTTAAAACTGTAGCTGTTCAAACATTTTAAAGCAGCTTACCATCCAGAAAAGAGACCCTGTAGAGTTTAACATTTAGATGAATACAGAGTGCATTCAGCAGAATACTTTTTCCAGCTTATCCTTTCATTGTTAAATTCATCCTAACGGACAAGAGAATTGAATCAGATTTTAAATGAAACTGAAACTTCATGCTATGTTATTAAATATATATACGTATCCCTAAAATAAAATATACCCAGTGGCGAAGTCTCAGAACAACGTATTAGCTTCAGAGGAACCAGTAATGGGAAAGTAAAGTGAAATAAGTGCATGCTGCATGCAGGTGTGTGGATTCTTGAAAAATAGCAAAAATGCTTGATTATATTCATATTGCCTGTTCTTTTATTTCTTTGAATCTTGGAGTTGAAGGAATTAAGAATAAATCATCATCAAAAGTTTGAGGCTAGAAAGTCGCTTTGTTTGTTTGAAATGCTGAAATCTCTTTTGAGGCTGATTTTTGCGACTTTAATGTAAAACATGAAAAGGGTTCAATTTAGCACAACCTTAAACATCTAAAACAGTAAACAGCAATACAATACCAGAAACATTATATTTATAGTAAATCACTGACATTTTTACTGTAGGCTACACTGAATACTTTTCATACATTAAGTACATTTTTCTATTAGTTTGAATCCAGGACTTTGATTTGCAGCAGAGTATGTCCAGTGTAATAAAAGTGCTTTTAGTTGAGTGGAGAATCTACATTCTTCTTCCACAACTTTCAGAACAGAATATAGCTTAAATCATCAAAAAACATATCAAAATATCAACTTCTGTCCCAACCTAACCCTCTTCTCTCTCTCGGCTGCAGTTTGATCATTAACCAGCATCAGATTACACCACCTGCTTTATCTGTGGGTTATCTTGGTGAAATTGAACTAACCATGACCAATTGGGCTTGCTTTTTTGCTACTCCACATAATTGTTCCTGCCCACGAACATGGTAGCCTATGTTTCAATACAAAATCTTTATCCAGATTGATGGTTTTATACAAAACATTCGCATACACGTCACGCGTTTGAATCCTCCTCTGGAGCGTGTTGCGTTTTCTGCGGGACATTCCTCTCATACCTCCACCCGGCCACGCTTCTCCCACGCGGCAGATAACTTCACTTTCTTATTGTTTGAAAGTACAGTTCTCACCCAGTTTTTCTTTTTAAATACATTTTTAAGAGTTATATTATCGATAGCAGTGTTTTCCTCAGGCACTATTTAGACACCATTTCCTCTCTTTCTGTCTCATCTGGCACGGACGAACTGTGTGGTTGTTACCGACTTTTTTCAAACATTTGCCCCATATTTCTGACAGTAGTCCCACAATTATTCAGTCTTAACACTTGTATGGGTTTATTTTAAAAACCCAAATGTATAGGTTTATCGCAGAAAACAAACCAAACTTGATTAAAGATCCCCCCTACACGCACACACACACACACACACACACACACACACACACACACACACACACACACACACACACACACACACACACACACACACACACTTAAAAACATACGCCCCATAATGCAACCATCCTCTCCTAAAAGTTTGTCCTCTTCCTCACTTTGTTATGGGACCCATGGGAGAACCTGAATGACACCTGAAGGAGTCTCAAAGCTGCAGTGTGGATGCTGCATTTGGGAGGAGGTGCGGCAAAAGTAGATGAGGAAGACGATGAGAGCGCTGTTGTTCCGTCAAATCTCTCCGTGTCTAACCCAGCAGTTAGTCACTCAGCCAGTCCGTGTGTATTGTTGAAAACGGCAGCGTCGGGCTACAATCCGCACAATTTCTCCGTCCCATCACCCAGAAACTCATCAGCCAAACTTTTGGGATTGTTTGATTTTATGAGTGGAGGAAAGCGAGGGACAAGAAGGTGAAACGGCGAGGGAATGGAGAAGCACAAAGGTAAGAGTTTTTAACTTTGTGTCATAACATTAGACTCTGCTGACTTCTCGAGTTTCTCCATGACATCGCTGACAATGCATCTTTACAAAAATGCTTGCTTTTCACCCATTTGCAACAACTTTTAAGTAATACACATTTAATACACACCACATCGGGCATGTTTTGAATTTGGATGCATTAGAGTCGCCAGAACTGGGTAGAAAGACAACAAATCTGATGTTTTTCTTTAAATTATATTATTTATGTATTGTTTTGATAATTGGGAAACCACCATTATGACGTACATCTTCATGTTGATTTCAGTTGCTGTTCCTCCGTGCTGTAAGAAACATTGTTTCATTTTTTCTTAGCTTTGATATTGGTCACCTGCCACTAATACTGATGATTACAATTCCTCAGGGGTGGGTTATTGAAGGTAACCAAAGAACAGCCAAAGACTGTCTTGTCAAACTTGTAAGCTGCCTTTGGGCAATGTGTCCTCAGAACCAGAGTTGAATGCAACCTGTGTGCCACCAAGCATATGAAGATTTGTGGCTTATCCCTAACCGCCTCGCCATCCAAGTGGGCTCTATCAAATAGTTTACACTGTGGCCACTGATGAATTCCAATAGCAGCAACATTGTTCTCACAGCATTCCTCAAATTCCTGCGGTTATTTGCCCATGAGGGGATGAGCAAGGCCGTTTAATACTTCTGGATTGGCAAAAGAATCGGCCATGCAATGCACCTCGTCTTGCTGTCAAAACATGTAAAGACAACAAGCAAATAGGCTAGTTAGAAGGAAGTTTATCAAGTCATCTTTGGAGCTGAGAAACATGACATCTGGACCATCAACACTTCATCCAGTTACCACACCCACACCAGAGACGGTCTGGGTGAGGTTACTGGGTGAAGTAGCTTGCTGGACTGAAAACAATAGTGACTAGTCTAACTGGAATGGACAATTTGACATTTTTGCTGCAACATTCCCCATCTCCAGCTGACCAGCAGCCCAGTCTGTTTACTCCCACTGTCTCTCAGAGTGGAAGCCAGTACTGCAATGTGTTCATTCATGGTCCATCCATCATACAAGAAGTCAATGAGTTGATGAGACGGCTGGTAGGGAACTAACATGAATTATTAATTCATGTTTCATGCAGAAATAGGAGAAGTGTCTCTGCTTCAAGCTACTCACATTTATGGATGTGCAACTTTTTCTTCTTTTATTGTGTCAAAAATTGAATATCTTTGTGAATTGTGATGGGAAAGTCCATTATTTTCTGACATTTTGTAGATAAAACAATTTTTCTACTGAGAAAATAAGAGCTATAATGTGGATTATCATAGGATATACATTTATTTTTGACAGAATGTAGTGGAGTGATGCCATGTTTCAGCATTAAAGAAATTGCACTGATCTACTTTGTTAACTTGACTGTATCTCTAACAGTTGTATTGTCTAGACCACTAAAGCATGTGCCAGTATCTTAAATCTTCGAGTGGGGTGGGCCTGAGTAATGACGATCCAATTCATAAGAGTAAAGGAGAGCTGAGGGCAGGTGGAGTGATGCAGGTCAATGATCCCACACCTGGCAGTTAGAGGGTGCAGAGAATGAGGTGGTGTGTGTGGGGTCGGAATAAGAACTAGTTTGTCTTCTGTTGGCAGCTGTATGCAGCAGCACCAGGACACCGAATTAGATACTAACAGCCACAGGCAGCAAGTGGAGGAGGTACGATAAAGGGAAACCTGGGAAAATGCAGGGAGAGACAAGACAAGGCAAGGCATTGTTTAGTATTCTGGATAAGCAGTTTCTCCCAAACCTGACTCATGCAGGTTTCATTCCAGATAAACAACTTTCAGCAGCTCATGTCTCTGATCTTCAATCGTTCTGCTGGAGATGGAGATCATCCTAGTGAAGCTCCCAGGAGGTCGGATATTTAATGAATACTTGTATCAGTAGAGGATGGACTACAGTAGAAATGAAATAATTAGCACATTTGTTACATTCACTATCATCAGAACGGCAGATTTTTAAAAGAAACATTTCACATAATTGTGTTGTAATTTCCTGTAAATATAACAATTAAGGGGAATGGAAAAGTGTGTTTATTTATCCTTTTTGTGAGTTCCTCTAGTATTTATTATCTCCATTTCCTTGTCAATCAGTGCCTTCCACCTCATGCCCCTGCTTGTTTTGCTTTCCTTGTTATTATGGATCTCACCAGTTTCTGGGCAAAGCATGTCCATGTTGAATCCAATGTGCTGGCTGCACACTCTTTGCGGTTGGGTTCCCCCTCCTTTTCTTGCCTCGAGTGTCAGTCGTCTTCTCCAACAATAATTTGATACTGTGATCGCTGCCAAAAAGAAAAAGACAAATTGCAGCAGATAGACAGATGTATTGATGGGCATTTTTAAAGTGGATTATTAGCTTGAAACACAAACCATGAATCTGGGAAGTTTCATTCATTATTTTGCCTTCAGGCCTTTTAATCTGCTGTGGCAGGAAGGTTATGAATGAATTTAGACAGCAATAAATAATATATAGCTCAAATTCAGCTTTCAACCATCCACTGCACCATTATTATGGTTATGGTTTCAAACCATCAAAAGTTTGTGTGCAGTATTATTTGATGTATTGAGGAAAACCACTTGTGTTTTAAAAGTTATTCTCATTTTTATTAGCGTGCGTATGCCAGTACTGATTGGCTTTCAGGGGCCTAAAGCCTGGGAACTGCAGGGATCATGACAGTCAAAATGACTCCCAGTCAAAATATGAAGCAATTTCTGTAAAAGTATGTTGCAAATTGGAGTGTCAAAAGTGCTTTTCAGTGTAGCATGACAATGTGAAAGAGTCCGTGGGTTTAGTGGGTTTGACCCTGCATATGCTCAGCGGAGGCAGACTGAGTTTTAGGACATCAGGGCTGGCATGGGGTCCCCCGCTTCACTCATGTGTGTATGTGTGTGTTTGTGTGTGTCATGGGCTGTACTTGCCAACGGGGAGTGAGTGGAGTGCGGGTAATTCAGGAAGCTATAAAAATGATGAAAAGAAAGACGGTCTTCCTGATCTGTGGCAGTGCAGCGCATTTTCACCCTCAGGCTCTCGCTCCTGTTCATTTACAACACATCAAACGTGGCCTTATTTATTGGATACAGGAGCTCTGGATCAGGCCTGTATTTTTTTTTCTCGCCAGGTAGAAGGAAATGGTAGATTAGAACAAGAGCTTACTGTCTTGTAATCACACACACATGCACACTCACTGGATCTCACTCTCCCTGCAGCCCTGGCCACATATCTGTGGGATAATAACTGAGCACAGAAGCTTTCATGTGGGTGACTCTGAGGGGGCATTGCTTGTTAGTTTTTATTTGTCAGCAGCTGCTTCTAGTCTGTCGCTTTCTTTCTTTCTCATCAAGCCAAGAGCGTGGAGCCTCGTCATTTTTTCTTTAAATGTGAATCTGCATATATCTGCATTTGGCTGTTGCTGGGGTCCTGTGGAGCGAGGGGACGTAAGAAGAGATTGGAGGAGGGATGTTGGCAGGGTGCTGCTTTAAGAGGAGGAAGTGGAACCACACTAAGCCTCTTCTGCACCATGGCCCAGGGCTGACACATTTTTCATCTCTGTGTGTGTTTGTGAGCAACATGGGAGAGAAAGAGATATACTGTAGAGTTGTGTCTGGAGGAGTCACAATATTATCATTTCATGGCAAAGGAAGTATCCAGCATTGACTTATCTGAATGTACTGCAGATATTATTAGTCAATGCTGTTGGTATCTTGAGTTGTTTCTGATGTGAAATAAGAGAACGCATGTTGGATTTATTACAGCAGTGATTGGCTTTTTCAGCGGTATTCACGTTCCAGTTAGTGCTGTAAGATACGATAATATGTAATAAAAACTGCTAACATTGTTTCAGAGTTGTCATTGAACATAGTTAGCTAAAGGCTACATAAATTCCTCAGAGTTTTCCAAAAAATAAGAATAGCATAAATGTCAGATTCTGGCATTATCCTTGAAACTTTGTTTTAATTCAGCTCTTTTTCTCACTTCCCACATATTTGACTTTGCTTCCTATACACTCTCTCACACACATAAACAAACTTCATGTCATCGACAAAGCCAGCATTTTGAACCTCCAGCTCAAGCATTCATCTGCAGGGACTACAGTAACATGCGCTGCATCCTAATCAAGATGAAGTTGCTCGAGTACACCATGGCTCCTTCCTTTAAAAAAAGAAAGATTCACTTGGATTAGGCCATTAGCATGTTCCAGCTATAAAAACGGATTCCTCCAAGGGCTGAGCTGTAAGGCTCGATATCACTGATACTGCACAGATCTAAAGGCAGACTGGAAGAAAAGAAAAGGGTGTTGGTAAGATAAAGCGTGAGATGAATAAAGACGAGATTCAATAGTTGGGACAGAGGGGAGATGAAAGAGGAGCAACTTGAAAAAGAAAGTGAAAGTACGCTTAAATTGAATCTTCCTTACGTATTTGTAACTTGATCAAAGCTAACACTTCAATCTAGCCTATAGCTATGGTTCTAACATTTGCTGCCCACAGACTCTTTTTCTCTTAAGTCGATTCTGTTTTATCTTGTTCCTCATATGACCATGGAGCTTTGGTTTATTTGCTTATTTTCATACTTACATACAAGCCTGTATCATATTTTGATATTGGCCAAAAAGAAAAAGGAAAATTCAAGAGACGTTAATGAAGAACAGTCAAAATAGTCTGTACTACAGTAGCTCAAAAGAGTCTTCATGACAAGACTGCAGGTTTTCATTTCACCGAACAAACAGCAACTGATTCCACTGAGTTCCTCTTCTCTGGTCAAAGATGTGTTGAGTAGTGCATCAAGCTGCAGCAGCATTAAATCCAGTTAACTCTTTTGCCATGAACAAACCTCTGGACAACCTCAGGCTCCACCTACATTGCATTTTTCCCATAGTGTAAAATCAACTTCCTGTCGATAGTGACTGACCTCCTTTCCGACCTCAAGCAACTTCAATACTGACATTATTTGATTTGAACAATTTTTCCAAATCAGCGATTATTGATTTAAGATGATGACTTTTGAGTCTGTTTTTCCCCCCCTTTATGTATGGGCTCAGAACAGTCTCATAATACACACATGCATACAGAAAGATTCACACTTGTATTTCATGATCCACACTTGTGTTTTTCAATGCACACACAAATGTGTTCTGTTTCATATTGATCTGGAAATACAAGTGTGAATCCTTCTGTGTGCATGTGTGTATTGTGAGACTGTTCTGAGTCCATATTTATGTCCATGATAGAATACGTGCTTGTGCAGACTCTGCAGATACTGTAGTGTTGTTGCATGCGATAAGGGGCTAGATGGCGAGGAAACATGGTCAGATCTTCTAAAAACCACATCCCCCCAGTGGTTTTTAAACACAACAACACACTAAAACAGAAACTTGAAAACACTGAGGCACTTTACCACAGTAACAAAAAGACTTCTACCTGATGCACAGAAGAACCTTAATATTGAAGTGAAAAAAAGACTTAAACAGCAAGTCCTGTCTAGACTACTATTCTCACAGTATGCAGCCATTCCATATAAATATACATTTTTACTAGAAAAAAAAATAAAAAAGGAAAATGACAGAGAAGTAATTTAATACAAATACTTTTATAAAATGACTGCTGCAGTCGAGGGACTGACATGCAGAGTTTCTCACGGTGTGGCAAGAAATAATATTGAATGGTTATATTTGAAATTTTTCCTGCTGGCTAATATTCAGATAGCATGTAATGTATGCCTAGAAATATAAGGCAAGTCATGACAAAACATCTCTACACTCCATCAATCAATATGCTGTAGTCTCTAATTCAGGGTCATGGGGGAGAAATATGACTTATAAGGAAGTAATTGGTATTTGCCACACTTGAGGTTACCTAACTGTTGAAGAAAATACTGTTGTCTCCTCTTTATGGATTGTTTTAATGCACTGATACTATGTGTGACTCTGCACTGTGTATGACCTTGCAGCTGCCTCTTCTAATGATAGGAGGAGGCAGGGCATTTCAGGTTGTTGATATTTATGAGAAGACACATAATTGTTGTCTCCTAAATATTCCACTTCTATGAGGCGTGAAGGAAGTACGTGACTCTCTCCAGAAGACGTCGCAGATGTCCCCTTCACCTTTCCGACACCTGCTGATGATTTTAGCGCCACCTCGATTTACGACTTTGTTGTTATCTCCGTATTTTGAACTATATAAGCCTGATGTTTTTTCCTACTCCTTTGAGCAACATACCCCATGTGTGTGAGTTAACCCATATCCTTTGTATTTGATGAATTAGTACCTGATTATTGATTCTCAACCTGGTGTCAAGTGATATTTTCCTAACACTAACCATAAGATTACTAAGAAGATCAAGATTTTAAAGTTTCTTGCTTTTTATTGGGGCAAAGTATTTTAGTGTAACAGTACCTGCTGTTTGTTCCAGATACATCTGTGATAACAAGATCCGCTACACTCATTATATGTGATGTTTCTATCAAAACCACCTTTTGTTGAAACTCAAGGAAATATTGACTTACAGTAATGCCTTGTGAAATGGACTTATGTGCTTTTACCCATATTGTTTGTTGTACCATTTGTCCTTAGTTTTTATATGTTTCTTTAATATTTAAAGGTGACCTACTGTATCATGCAAAATGCACTTTTGTACATCTTTTATACATGAATATGTGTCCCCGGTGTTCCAGGGAACTTACCAAGTGTCAGAAAACACAACCCTCTCTATTTTCCTCCATACCCAAATCTCTTAAAACGGGGCTGCAACGAATCTGATACAGACTGATCCAGATTTGAACACTCCTGTGACGTCACAGAAGTGGCGCTATGGCTATTGGGCCAACTCCACCAATCAGGAGGAGACAGCCACGGACATTGCCGTTCGAAAGCGCTGGAGACGCTGTAGTACATATGCCGGGCCTGTAGATGGTGCTGTTCTCACAGAATCAGCCCATGCAAAGACAGTGTTAAATTGAGCGAAATGAGGAATGGCTAGAAAATGCATGATCTGTTTGGTATTTTGAAAAATAAAAAGTATAAATATGCCTTTATATAGGTATGGTCCTACACTATATTATTCAAATATAGCATGATAGGTCCACTTGAACTCCTCTTTTGTGTCCATCTGTTTCCAAAGCTCCTTCAGTCCAGCTGCTATCAGACACATGCAGCTCTCTTCTTTTGAGTCATCAAGTTCACACCTGCTACTTTTTTTTTCGGGTTTCTACGGCAATAACACCAAAACACAGCTTGGATTTATCGAGCCATGTCCACGCACGTCTCTGCCCCACAGCTTAACCCAGCATGCAGCAGGGAGAAGGACCACTGCCTGCCAATAGGGATCAAACACCAATCAAATCAATGTTTTGTCCTTTAATTGACCCTTGCCATGAGCCAATTATCTGCTTTATCACCAGAGCCAGGCCAGACTGGAACGAACCAATCCTACGTGGCTTCTTCTCTCACTTGGATGCATTGAAACAAACCCAAGGGTCATTCAGTGTATTCCTCTAAACGTTTGGCGTATAAAAGTCAAACGTTAGGAAACAAACCTGCTCTGACATTTCTGCTTCATTATACTGAGAATGGCTTTAAAAGTTTTGGTGTACAACCCAAACCTTCTACCGTTGGGTTAGGTCACTGGTTCCAATTCTCGTTCTATCAACCACTTCCCTTTTACCTGGAGTTGTATCTCTTTCATTGTCAGTAAAAAAATGACACTAAGTAGACTCAGTGCTGTGAATAGTTGATGTTATTTTCTATCAACATTCTTTCTTTTGGAAATGGAATTGTGTAAGTGTGTCTACTTTTGAATTTGATTCACAAATTACATTTACATGAATCTTAATACAAATAGCCAACAGAAATGTACCAACTTAGCACACATTGGGTCAATGTAACACCAACGCTTTACTTACTAGAAAAAGCTAAAAGGTATTCGTCTAATTTATTCCATTAATGTTGGGTTATTTTTTTACTCAGACCAAATATGGTATTGTCTTACATCGTTACAATCCACTCTAGTGCTTTCATGTCACTAAAGTTTGATGTTAAACTTGAGCGGTTTGACTTTGACTCTGCATCACAATAACTGTACTTTAGTTTGGGTTAATAACCCAATTGTAAAATGTTGCTGGGAACTTCTTCAAAACATAATGACAATCAGGCACAGTGTTCTAAAACGGCTGTCTCCTCTTTAAAACATACCAGAGCAGCTGCTCAAGTGGGGTGCCAAACTGATGTAATCACATTTAAATACACTACCAGTTAATCTCTATCATGAGTAATGCAGAGTTGTGGGGTAAACAAGTTTTATGAGTTTAAAAAATGCTTGCTCAATCTAATTTAATGTCCCATCATTACTTAATCATGTTAAACAAGTTAACACTGTGGTGGTTTGTTGGTAACCGGTATAAAGCCAGCATTGTTTCTAACTATTGTGCCCTTTGATAGTATGTCATATAAGATTTATATCTAACATAACTCGATCATATGCCGCATCAGGCTATAAGAAAAACATTGATACTATGTGAGTATGAGTCTGTTTGGCTTTGATCAAAGGCAAACACACGCTTAAAAGCAGCACAAATATTGCATCAGTGAAAAACTGTATATTTCCTGGAGCATGAATTGATATGCAGGAGTTGTTTTGAAAGTAAGACAGATGGAGGAAGATGATGAAATGATGAGGAAACAGGAAAATGTGGCCAGTTTGATTTGAGAAAGGAATACAAAGATAGAAGTACAGACCAGACACATTGAAAAGTGGTGGCAAACATTTGAGGGGCTTTTGCTATTAAGAGTGCTTTGATGATGATTTATGGGTTTAGTAAGGGTTACATATTGAACGCTCATTACTGATCAGTATGGACACTTGCTGTAGTTGATACTACACTTGGAAGGAATGCAAATTAGATTCTTGTCAGATTATATTTGCCCAATATGTTTTGAGACCATGTTTGCATGAACATTTGCACGAACATTTAACCCTGAGGAGTTGTAATTGAAATGAGAGACCATGTCTGCCTCGTTAATTCAATAAAATGAAATGCTTTCACTCGTCTCTGCTGAGATGTATCCTGTCAGTGTTGATGGAGGACGTCAAGCTTCTCGGAACAAGAAAGGCTGCCAGGATCCCAAAATGACCCTGTTGTTTGGCAGAAGATTTTGTGAAAATGAACAAGGAGAGTCGTGGTACAAACCCAAGTTCAATTCCTTCCCTCTTTTGAATGAAAAGGCCCAATTCAGTTCTATTTTGGTCTAATCCTTTCCTTAGCTGACCAATTTGTTTCAGTTTCAGTAGGACCTAGTTGTCATCTCCCTCCTAACAGGACACACAGGACGTTGACAGATGTGGTTGAAGATTAAGAGTAGGCTATCGTTTGTAGTCCAGATGCACAGTTGGAAGCGCATTCAAATACGTTCTTGGTTGGTTATTTTTGGAATTTAATTCAGCTTAATTTAAAGAATGAGCCACAACCAGGGCCAGACAAGGTTAACAGATAGAGACAAAGCACTGATAAAAAACGTAAATAACTTAAAACAAATATTGCAGGAAGCATTTGTTGTGTATAATCTCTGGTCTTTTTGGCCTGTTTATGTTAATGTAATGGTGGATGACTTTCAAATCTAACCCATTCTTTCACTATAGTAATCTTGTTTTGGAAATAATCCCAAATTCATTAAAGTGGACCTATCATGCTATTTGAAAAATATATTGTAGGGCCAGACCTATATAAAACACGAATATGTCTTTGAAGTTTTCTTTTCAAAATACCAAACAGATCACCCATTGTAGCCATCCCTCATACTGCTCAAACCCCTCTATTGAAGCCCTGTTAGAGAAACGCAGATTTTGGGTCCTTAGCTTGAAAAAAATAAATAGGAGGAAGCGGAGCTAATGCCTGATCAGAATTCTACTGGAGATAAAGTTAAATTTGGTTGTTATAAAACGCCATCGGGTTTAAACCACGTCAAGAATTATTTCTGAAGCAGTATGGAGCTCAAATGCTTTTTCTCTTGCAGGTTTATCACAGGGTGATTTCCTTTCTTTATTTCCTGCTTTTTAAACACATGTGCTCTTCAGTACAGGTTAGCTCTGAGTGTTAGCGAGACTTGCTAATGTAAACAAAGACATCCAAAACACGTCAGGCATTGTTTCTGATAGCAACTTTCTGTGGGTCCGCTGCCGATTTGACGTCAGTTCGGATGGAAATCTGTATCCGCTCGTTGTACACCCGTTTTTAAAATATTTGGGTACGGAGGAAAACAGAAAGGGTTTTATTTTCTGACGCTGCGTGAGTTCCCCGACACACCGGGGACACATATGTATGTATAAAAGACATCACAAAGTGCATTTTGCATGAAAGGTCCCCTTTAAATGTAATCTAATCAGGCCTTTCACAATAGCCTACTGTACACCTTGCTGATCGGCAAACGTATCAGAGCACTATCAACCACACTTTGAATGGATATCTTAAGTTAGCCAGAAATCAAACAAAATGGCATGGTTGTATTGAAGCAAAGCAGGAAGTACAACCACAGGCATGAGGAAGAGAAATTCCCCTAACCCTCTGTGTGTTTGAAAATCCTATCAACTGATTACTGACGTAAAAGTTGTGTTGTTAAGCGATTTCTTTGTCTTATCTGCCCAAGTTCTAATTGCATCACAGAAATATATTTATTTAGTTGGGAATGCTAAGGCACCTTTGATGGCTGATGGTCTCTTATTCCTTTTGGCCATTCGACTGAAGGGAATTGTTTATGCTGTGGAGGCTGCGGTCACTCACTGGATGTGCAGTGGGCGTCTGGCCAACCCGTAGCCCACAGAGACTGCCTGCTACAGACCTCCCTGTCCTGTCAGCTGACTCTGTTTCCCAGGGTCCCCCAAACCAAAAGGCCATCGGAGTCAATCTCTGCAAACACAAAAGAAGGAGAAACCGGAAAATGTTTACATTCGTAGTGAGCAGGCAAACATCAGCAGCTAAACAACTCTTCAGAATGTAATGAAAAGTCTGTATAGTAGCATTTTAATTACTTTACATCCCCTATGTGTGTGTGTGTGTGTGTGTGTGTGTGTGTGTGTGTGTGTGTGTGTGTGTGTGTGTGTGTGTGTGTGTGTGTGTGTGTGTGTGTGTGTGTGTGTGTGTGTGTGTGTGTGTGTGTGTGTGTGTGTGTGTGTGTGTGTGTGTGTGTGTGTGTGCGTGCGCACGCGCGCGCGTGTGTGTGTGTGTGTGTGTTGGTGTCTATATATGTTCAGACCCATGATGTTTTCCATGGTGCACCTCCTCCCACCACAGGGCCTCTCAGCAGACGTTGACTCAGCTTGAGCAGGAGTCATTAAAAACAACCCAGCTCGCTTGTAGCTTTGGGAAAGCCTCTCGTCATCATCGAAAGGCAAAGCTTAGGGGGTCTGACAGTGTATTTTGCAGAAATGTTCCCCCTTTGCAGAGGTTCTTTGATGTGAGGGAGTGTAGGGAGGAGGGGAGAGGCCATGAGGGTACTCCCCCGCAAGGCCCAGTTATCAGTTTGAGCTGGAAGGAGCCACCAAAGTGGACTAGCTGACAGTTTTAAAAAAGGTTCAACAGAGAGGAGAAGTTTACTCTCCTTATTATAACTGTGAAAATTGTGATAATTAATGTGGTGTAGAGTTCAATTACTGAGTAGAGTCTGATGTTTTTGACATATAAATGTCAGTGTTTGTTTCTATTTTTCTAAAAAGTTTGTTTTACAGTAGTTATAGGTTAGTCCTCAAGGGTACAAAGGCAGGCAATACTTCAGGGGTTTATTGTTATTTATAAGAAACAAAGGTCTATGTTGGTACTCAAAACAGGATTAAACTGGATTATCTGCCCTAACATGAGCTGCCCTGTTAGCATGTCCAGCTAACTAGCTAACCACCTACAGTAGGTAGGCCTATCCTAATTCAGCGTTTAACTGTTAAAGTTGTAAGTTTTACACTTCATTAATTTGAAAGTATAAACAACAAGCATATACAGTATATAGCCTTTGTTATAGTTGTTCTACTTTGAAAACTTGATTAGACTAGCTGTCAGCTAACCTATCATTAGACTGTAAACAGGGGGAAGAAACAGCCTCTATTCAAAATAAAAGAATACATCTACTCTGGCTCCATACTCCATGTACACGAGAGTATTATCAATTCCTATTAATTGTAAAATGTTTTATGCTTTATTTTTTACTTGACTTTGAAGCATAAATCACTCAGTAAGCCTATACTTTTACACACAGCTAACTGAAGCTAACGTTTTAGCTTTTTCTTTAAACTTAGTAGTACAGAACGTGGACAGCCATGACCGTCGTCCGGGCTTTACATTTTGTCTATTTTTAACATTTGCCGAAACTGATTTTTAAAACACAGACACATCTAAGAAAACATCAAAAGGTAACAGTGTAGGCTGAATACTGTGGGTGATTTCATACATTCCAGTATCTAAGAACAGTATGACACCGGATGACACCCCCTCTGATCTTAGCCCCACCTTTTCCTTTAATAAGGTCTCTCTTCTTTATCCCCCTTCTGTCTGGTATTTCAGTAAAATGCTCAAACACTGAGGCCCACTGTAGCAAGGGGCCTATTCATAAGGCCGAGAGACAGTGAAGGGAAGCACAAAGAGCTCCCCACACAGGGGAGAGGGCTGTGAGCTCAGCGCTGACCCCTGAAGGATGTGTGTGGGCTGCACCCAGACTCAGACACAGAGGCCCCGCCGACACAGGGCCCATATTCCGCCCTCCATTGGACTTGACCTTACACTAAACTCTAACAACTCCCAAAACAACCTCAAA
This sequence comes from Notothenia rossii, assembly GCF_949606895.1. Taxonomy (NCBI): domain Eukaryota; kingdom Metazoa; phylum Chordata; class Actinopteri; order Perciformes; family Nototheniidae; genus Notothenia; species Notothenia rossii. The sequence goes on from NC_136910.1 coordinate 11,515,992, forward strand.
CAGACTTGTAGCTGTCAACATCAACTGGATGAGAGTTATGACTGACTAAAGTCTGAATGGTTATCGACTTGATGCCAGCTAAAGACCACTGAAGAGTGTCTCCCATGTTAAATGTTGGCATACAGCTCACAGCCTGAGGCACGATTCCCAGCAGTGAGAATGAAATAGCTAACAAATTTGCAGCCGAATTTAGTGTTAAAAGAAAAGTCATTGAGTTTAACTTTCAGCCATAAATTAAAGTATAATGTGCAAAATATTTCTGCCTGGAAACTTCACAGGCTTTATATCGCTTGTAGCTCTTCTCTTTCTTGCTGATGGGAACTGTCACAGCTCTGGTCTCAAGCCATTGTTTTTATATTCTCACTGCAAGAAACATGTAACACCATTTAGCATAAAGGAATTTTGACTTTGCTCTACCTCTGAGACCTTCTCGTCTGTCTGCTTGCAGTGCTGGACCAGCTCCTGATGGAGCTCCACCGCTTCCTGCTCATCCTGGATAAGGAGACCCTGAGTGGGAACGCCACCATCCAGAAGGGCTTGCTCTCTGATCTCCTCCGGTCCTACAGTTCCTCCAATGGTATGAATTAAAAATATAAGTGCTTGCTGTTGAAAATTGCGGGAAGGCACCATGGACATGACTGGTTTTATTTGTTATATATTTAAAAGAGCATATTCAAAGAGCCTTTACCGATATAGATTATTCGCTGACTGGCTTAACATTTCAGTCCTAAAATCCTTTTATCGACCTGAACTCAGCATGTAGTATGTGCCTAAGGAGTGCATACCTATAACATTCCTTATCATCTTTAAAAGCCCCTTAACTGTATTAATGAATAACAAAAACCTGGCAGTGTACAACTAAGGAAATAGGTTCCTCAAACTGTATGATGTGTAAGAAAAATGTGAGGAACTGATTAAAGTGGCTGAAGTCAGAGGTGGGAGAAGAATAAGTACTTATTTTGCAAATTGGACCATCTCAGATTAATATATATGATATGTTTTGATTATAATTACTGATGCATTAAAGTGTTATCAAAGCTGGTAAAGGTGCAGCTAGTTGTAATGATGTTGTATACTGCATGCAGGGTAGCTTGTGGATGTGAATTTAGTCCAGGTGTAACTAAGTCTTATTTTTCATTAATCCAAATCTGCAAAGTAACTAAAGGTACAAAATAAATGTGTAAAAGACAAAGTACACAATTTAACTCTGAATGTAGCATAACATGGAAATAGTAAAGTACAAGTATTTCAAAATGTGTACTTAAGTAGAGTACTTAGATTTCTAGCTCCAAGAAATATAAGATCCCATCGACCCTTTTTGAATAATTAAGGCAGGTCTATTGAAAATACCAAGCATGTTCTATTAACCTTGGTACATAGGGATATCATGAAGGATATAAGCAACGAAAGCTTGGTAGTTTTGAGAAAAAAACAAGTAGTCTAAAACATTCCCTCTGGGTTCCTTTCATATATTTCTTAAACGTGTGGTATTTGTGATGACCTAACATTTATTGGTTGAGGTTTAACCACAAATATTTAACCATGGGTCATTTAAAAACTCAAGCAGTAAGCCTGTATTTATGCAAAGCACCTTATATAACATGTGGTCATGCCCTGCGTTTCCCACAACTCAAAGAGCTTACACTGTTGGCTACCAGTCTTTTATTATTATTTTGGTAACTTAAAACCACATTTGGATGTTTGAATTAACTATTTTTGCTTAGAATGATACTTATTCATATTTTGTAAATACTTAATTGAAGTTCCTCTCGCTTCATTATATAGTGATGCATGGAACGTTAATGTTTCCTGTCAAACAGCTAAAGACAAGTTTGTTGTTCTTGCTCACTGGCTCTGACACTCAACATGAAAATATGGCAACCGCTGGTGTGCTGATGTGATTAATGGTGCCTGGAGGTCAGTTACGATGTGAACCAGTGCTACACCGAGCCCCATTAAGCCTCTGCCCCTAGGTGTGTGATAAATTGGAAATAATAAACGACTGTTGCTCCTACAGAAATCTTAGCTTTGTGTGATGTAAAGAAAAGTAACTTTGAGCTATGAAAACACAAAAATCCCTGCTTCATGATTTTTACAAAACAATACTGGCCACTTTTGTAGTGACCCAATCATTTTACTGCCATTTTTATATTGAAAAAGGCAAGATGGGTTTTGTTTCTCTTTCTCAGTGTTTCTCAATTCCAAATACACACGTACACACACGCACGTACACACACACACACACACACACACACACACACACACACACACACACACGCACACACGCACGCACGCACGTACACACACACACACACACACACACACACACACACACACACACACACACACACACACACACGTACACACACACACACACACACCAGCAGTCTTGCTTTTCCATGTTCAAGTCCTGGACTCGTCTCCGTACTTCCTCTCCTGGCTCCAAGCTGTATCATTTTTCCGAAGCTACATTTATCCCTTGAGGACGCTCACTTCCTTTAAGCAGCAGCTTATAAATAGCATTTCAACTCTGTTCCCCGAAAATCTGTTTTCACTGTACAGGCAAAACATACTTTAAATCTGCTGTTGTTTGGTTTCACCTCGCAATATCAATTTCAAAGGAGAAAGCTTCTCCAGAGTATCACACAAGGTTAGAGTTTTGTTTGATTTCCTCTCAGGGTATAAACTTAGTCAGCTAAAATATTTAATTCAATGAAACAACCTCCCTTAAAACTGTGCTGAAGCTCCGGAACAAATTCCCAGAACAGGTCACTGCAACCAGCTGGAGCCTGCTACCCTGAAACCACACAGTTTATTGTTTAAGAAAAGACATTCAAACTGTTTATGTGGCAATGTTATGGCGACGTCTTCGCCAGCTTATAATTATTCCACCATGCTAAGACCAACCTTTAACCGAATACAGTCCTTTTCTCACTACGCTGACTTCAGCATCAATGTATTACATGAGGTTTCATCATCTCATGCTCACACTAACCCATACACATTTGAGTGCAAAGAGAAGGCAAGTTCAATGACCGCTCTGATCACTTGTTCAGCAATGTTTAACTCCTCACATCATATGAAGCACTTCCAATTCACTGTGCTTTTGTATTTGTCACAGGACACCAAATTATATTTTAATATTGCCTAATAATATGCCTATTAAACTGAAAAAAAGATTGCTTCAAAAGATACTGCTGTCATTATTATTTGTCAATACAGGTTTCATGCAAATACTGAGTGGAAATATATTGTAAAACCAAACCACAGTCCTATGTTTTGGTTACATCAAAACTCTTTTGGACTGGACTCAGCAGATGTAACATGTTCAGGAACTTCATCATATATTTAGTTGTGCTATCTTCAAAACCTCAAAGATAGAAAATTGACACAGCGCTCTATCTGTGCAAAGTGTTCTGAATAATGTCCGATGAATGCCAGTCACGGTGAGAGTGGGTGTCAATAATGGCCCCATCTGTCCACACAATAGGCTACTTGTTTGGGTCAAGTTCCCCCTTTAATCATTGACTTTTGACTAACATGATGAAAGTTTGTTTGACACTGGAGGTACATTTTCCTGTCAAGTAGTATCAAATTTCCTCTTGGTTCTTTAAATAATGTGATGATAGTGTTTGTTGTAGCTACCCCAAATGTAAAGCGTGCTTTCTGTCTCCATGCAGGTGCTGACGAAGAGTATATCTACATGAACAAAGTCATTGTTACTGGTAAGGACAAAGGTGGCAAAGGTGTGGGTTTCATAAGGCTCCTTTCTGTGTGATACTGATACTTGAAGATGATTTCTTTCCCCTTTATAATAGCTGAAATATAATCTATAAAGAAAAGGAGTTTTATCCTTGCCAGCAGTGTGGCTCAATATATTTCAGTATAAGTTGGATCACCAACTGCTGGATGGATTGCCATGAAATGTAGTACAGTGGCTATTTTAATGCTCAAGACATGTTCATTCTTAATTACTTTAGTGATTCCTTAACTTCTACTTGTGACACCAGTAGGCCAATATGTACAGTGGGGCAAAAAAGTATTTAGTCAGCCACCAATTGTGCAAGTTCTCCTACTTAAAAAGATGAGAGAGGCCTGTAATTTTCATCCAAGGTATACCTCAACTATGAGAGACAAAATGAGAAAAAAAAAAATCCAGAAAATCACATCGTCTGATTTTTAAAGACTTTATATGCAAATGATGGTGGAAAATAAGTATTTGGTCAATAACAAAAGTTCATCTCAATACTTTGTTATATACCCTTTGTTAGCAATGACAGAGGTCAAACGTTTTCTGTAAGTCTTCACAAGGTTTTCACACTGTTGCTGCTATTTTGGCCCATTCCTCCATGCAGATCTCCTCTGGAGCAGTGATGTTTTGGGGCTGTCGCTGGGCAACACAGACTTTCAACTCCCTCCAAAGATTTTCTATGGGGTTGAGATCTGGAGACTGGCTAGGCCACTCCAGGACCTTGAAATGCTTCTTACGAAGCCACTCCTTCGTTGCCCGGGCGGTGTGTTTGGGATCATTGCCATGCTGAAAGACCCAGCCACGTTTCATCTTCAATGCCCTTGCTGATGGAAGGAGGTTGTCACTCAAAATCTCACGATACATGGCCCCATTCATTCTTTCCTTTACACGGATCAGTCGTCTTGGTCCCTTTGCAGAAAAACAGCCCCAAAGCATGATGTTTCCACCCCCATGTTTCACAGTAGGTATGGTGTTCTTTGGATGCAACTCAGCATTCTTTCTCCTCCAAACACGTCTAGTTGAGTTTTTACCAAAAAGTTCTATTTTGGTTTCATCTGACCATATGACATTCTCCCAATCCTCTTCTGGATCATCTAAGTGCTCTCTAGCAAACTTCAGACGGGCCTGGACATGTACTGGCTTAAGCAGGGGGACACGTCTGGCACTGCAGGATTTGAGTCCCTGGCGGCGTAGTGTGTTACTGATGGTAGCCTTTGTTACTTTGGTCCCAGCTCTCTGCAGGTCATTGACTAGGTCCTCCCGTGTGGTTCTGGGATTTTTGCTCACCGTTCTTGTGATCATTTTGACCCCACGGGGTGAGATCTTGCATGGAGCCCCAGATCGAGGGAGATTATCAGTGGTCTTGTATGTCTTCCATTTTCTAATAATTACTCCCACAGTTGATTTCTTCACACCAAGCTGCTTACCTATTGCAGATTCAGTCTTCCCAGCCTGGTGCAGGTCTACAATTTTGTTTCTGGTGTCCTTTGACAGCTCTTTGGTCTTGGCCATAGTGGAGTTTGGAGTGTGACTGTTTGAGGTTGTGGACAGGTGTCTTTTATACTGATAACGAGTTCAAACAGGTGACATTAATACAGTTAACAAGTGGAGGACAGAGGAGGCTCTTAAAGAAGAAGTTACAGGTCTGTGAGAGCCAGAAATCTTGTTTGTTTGTAGGTGACCAAATACTTATTTTCCACCATAATTTGCAAATAAATTCTTTAAAAATCAGACAATGTGATTTTCTGCATTCTTTCCCCCCATTCTGTCTCTCATAGTTGAAGTGTACCTAGGATGAAAATTACAGGCCTCTCTCATCTTTTTAAGTGGGAGAACTTGCACAATTGGTGGCTGTCTAAATACTTTTTTTCCCCACTATATAACTAGTGAAATGTTTCATAACATGCCTGCTAAATATTATAATTTTAGCTTAATCATGACCATGCTGTAGACTACTGGCTTTAGCGTTTAGCTTCAATAATAGCCTCCTTGAGACACTAGCATGCATGGCTGTATGTTTATCTCATGCATCCTTTTTGTTAGCAATAAATGTATCCTTGTCAAAAAATATTATGCAATCTGGAAATAAACTTTGGTATTTTAAGGTTGTCCAAGTCAGTCAATCACCATAGCGTGCTTGTTATGTCATTACATTTAATTTCAATGCATTTGCCTTTCCCATGATTCAAGTGTATAGCAGATATGATAATAAGCTGCAACAAGCAGCGCCCCCTCCTCAGCTCCCCTCCTTTCAACCACCATTTCCTGCCTGTTTCTTCAGAGCTCCCCACCATCTGAGACCGACCTGTTTTGTTTGGACAGTGATGAAGAATGTGGTTTCAGCAAGCGCTAGACTTAACGCACATATTTTCAGTAACGACACTAGCAAAGCCACAAGTTTTCTTTCACAGAGACTGAAGGAAAGTATGGGTCGAGTTGTGAGAATTGAAATTTCTCAATTATTGACCATTTGTTAAACCGGAACCACAGTTGAGGAGCAAGAGAAAGACGTTTAGATCTTAATGTTACAGTCAAGCAGTGTTAATAAAAAAAACACTTACTGTAGGTACATTACCGGATATCTTACAGTCCTGCAATAAACTCAACAAGTCTAGGCCTTTTTTTCGGTGGTGTAATACTCAATGATTTTGTAGTTACAGTGAGTGTATATTTAAGAGTAAGGTACAAAAACATTTAAAAATAGATCTTTAAAGTGTTTCAAAGCTCTTCCTATTCAAGTAGAAACTAGGTGAAATGTCTATTGGGAGAGGAAGTAGCTTAGACATTTGTATTTTGAGAGATTAACTCATCATGTCAACCTGGTGGACAGTACAGTATAGGCAACAGCCAGTTAACTTAGATTAGCAGACAGACTGGCTGCAGGGCTAAACTATTTGCCTGACTTTATCAGAATGAACAAATGTACCTACCAGCACCGCTAAAGCTCAATGATTACCATGTAATATCTCAATTGTATAAATATAGTTTAGGTGTTTCCCACCGTTTCCAGTCTTTATGCTTAGCCAAGCTAACTGTCTCCTTGCTGTAGCTTCATTCTCAACGGAGCTCTGACCATTGTTAATTAAAGGGAAAATCCACTGAGAACATTCATCCCTAAATCTCTCATACAAAGTCTTCTCAAATGTTCTCAACCTTGAACTGTGGTGTTTGTTTTGCATAATAGGGTTGTTGCTATCATACAAATGTTTCCCCTTGACTTGGGTTATGCGGTCACTGTAATTTAACAATGAAAGGTCTGTACGGTCTGTGAGAGTTAGGGATACCAGGAGGAGCTGGTATGTACAGTATAGGAGACATCTGGAAATAGTGTTACATTGACAACATTTTGACCTTACAGTTGTTTGATTTATCCAGATTCTTGTACATTCATTTTTCAACATCCAATATAAATGTTTTCTGTTATTGGCTGACATCCTTCTTTGTACTTTTGTGACCAAGATGACAGATCAGATGCCCTGGTCAATGGAAAAGCAGCAAAATATGTCCCTGTCCCAAAGAAGAGCCTCCCTGACTTGCCGCCCCCCAGAGCAGTAAGTGATTACCAGCTTGATTGCATGAGAGTGGATTAACATGTTGTTTTTTTAAACCTTGCTACTGTTATGGGAATGGTAATAGCACAATTGACCCCAGCAGAACTCCTGAACTCAATAAAGTACAGGGGAGAGTTCAGTGGAAATCATGATTTTCAACGGTATGCTAAAAGGAGCCCAAAGACAAATTCTGACTCTAAATTAAATTGACAGTATTTTGGTCTTTGGTTACAGTAAGAACATTACTATGACAAAGCACGCTAAGTGTTCAAACTAAACGGCTATGGATTGATATCACATGTTGCCAGAGAATTCCATTGGTTTTTAATGTACTTAAACAAATGTAGTCGATGGCCATACAAGCCAGAAACATTTCCCACAACCCTCAGAGTCACAAACTTGAGGCTATGTGAAATGTATTCTCCCACAGAAACAGGTATTTAATCAGTCACGGGGCAGCAAACCTGGGAAAGTGAGTATCCAAGAGTGTGTAAGGGAGCTGTGGTGTGTTTAATGTCGGCTGGGAGGCCGTTGGCTCCTGAATTGGCCCAGTGTGACTTCAGGAAAAACGTAGAGAATGAGAGGTTTAGGACATCCCGTCAGTGCCTTTGAACTCTGCACTCACACACACACACACACACACACACACACACACACACACACACACACACACACACACACATACACACACACACACACACACACACACACACACACACACACACACACACACACACACACACACACACACACACACACACACAGTGGCCTCCCCTAGTATAAACTACAGTAGCAGCTGTTGCTAATAAGAGCAAATGTGTAGTGTTAGCATGTGTGAGTGTGTGTGTGTTAATATGTGAGTGCATGGGAAAGTGAATGCATCGACACATTTGTGACACTTAACATCAGAATCTTTTTCTATTAGTGTTTTACAATTCATAGTATTTTAGTTAAGAAACCCGAAAAAACGAAACATTGTTTTTCAATTGTGCAATATTTCACATTTGGAGTAGAGCTTCCACAAATCCCTCAGATGTGTCTGTCAAAGTCATTTCTCCTTCCTCTCCTGCATCCAGCTGTGGCACAACTGGCCCCGTCTTGGGAAGCCTGAGTAAACACGTCCACAGTGAGCCACTCTTTGGAAATCCCTTCATCTGTCTGCGGGGCTTCCATCCATCTCCAGTGATGGAGTATTCAAGAGTAAGCATGTGTTTCACAGTGAACACAGAGTCCGCCCTTATCATTGCAGAGAACAGCGCCCCCTTGCTGTTGATGTAGTCCCCCTGCAAGCCTGTCCACTGGCCTGTCGTGATGTTGTAGCAATCCATCCGGCAGCGAAGGAAGTCGTCAGAAGGCCCGTTGCGCATTAAATATAAATTGTCTCTGTGGGCTACCATACAATGGCCATAGCTCTGAGGTTTGATCATAGTGGTGACAAGTTTCCACTCGTCTTTCACTGGTATGTATTCGTAAATATCTGTAGTGTCTGGTGGTTTCCAGAAGCAAACAAACATCCGCCTTCTTGCAACAGCACAAGCTGCAGATGCTACAGCTCTTGGTGCATTTTTTATAAATGTCCACTCTCCTTTTCCAACGTCGTAACTCTCTGCTGTGGAAATTGTCCGTTTCTGAAATTCGCCTCCAATGGCGTAGAGTCGGCCTTCGAGCCCCAGCAGGGTGAAGTCATATCTTAGTTGCTGAGGACCTGGAAGAACAGTCCAAACCCCAGACTCAGGGTTAAAGCAGAAGCTGCTGTCCACTGTGTCTTTACCGTACCCGTAAACTCCCCCCACAATGTACAACTGATTGTCAAGAACTGCAACTCCCGCCATGGAGGTGCTGCAAAGAGTTGGAAGGTTAGTCAGATGCTTCCAATCTTCCTCTTCTTCATCAAGGTAGCAAGCAACCCTAAAGGAGTCGTGATGCCCTTCCATTGAAGGAGAGTGCGTGCCAAGAGCAATGTAAGAAGCCGGAGACAATGCTTGAGAATATTGAAGCAGTTCATCAGGGATCATACTCTCGGCTGCACCCTTCAAATCTTCAAAAGCATCACACAGAAAAAGGGCAGCATGGTGATAAAGTGCATGCACCCCGAAGATGGATGCTGCATGGTAAAGCAAGAGGCAGTTGTCTGAGTCGATAATGTCACAAAGGTGCTGCACCAAACATTCAACCTGCAGGAAAGCTGCACACTCAACGGCTTCTAGAAGCTCATCCGGATCATTTAGAGGTGGGGTCTCTCCCCTGCAGACAGCAAGGGCGATGAGGAAACCCCTTGCATGTACTCCTCCTTTCAGGTAGAGCTCGTCCTGGTGAATTTCCATCATCCCAGACTGATAGAGGGCACTGAAGTAGTTGCTTTTCTTCACAAGCAAGTCCCGCTCCACAGTGAACCAGCTCTCCTCCACCCTGACTCTCACACAGCCCCCCCAGTGCTCTCTGTCCTCCAGATCAAGGGTTGCATTCCCTGCATGAATATCCCGGTTGACTCCCAGGCCTTCAGGCTCTTCCATGGTCTCTTAAACCCTGATCTGTTCTCTTCCCAAATCTCAAGTGACAATGCAGCGTGTGACTCGAGTGTATTTTTGCCATTTTTCCCCCACAACTGGTCGGTAAATAAAGGCTTGTGAGACTTCCATTGCGTCCCGTCGGCATGGTCTGAAAATAGAGTCGTACTATAGATAGCAGCTGCGCCACTCGCAAGCGTCAGCCAAGGAAAGGAAAACTGTTGACATGCACACTGAGCGGTAATGTGGCTGCCGGCAACTGGTCATTATCATAACCCCAATATAATTGGCTAGCATACAGTGGGCACTCGCTGAATTATTCATGATTAGACTGCCAGCACTGCCCCTTCAGGTCCGGTTTAGTTGACTACAATTCTTACACATGTGTGTTTTTTTCATCCATGGTATACAGTTAAAATGAATACATAAACATTGGGGGGGAAACCAAAATACAGGTGAAGAGATTCCCAATAAGACAAAATAATACACACCATAGGTAAAATCTGTGTCATGTTATATTTTTCTTGCTTCTCCAGCTGTCTTATTTTTTCATTTTCCTTCATGCTTCAAACATTATAAAAAATAGTTTGCATTTCACACAAGTGTGCCCTGCCAAAAAGATACAGAGCAGTGGAAGGATAGGAAAGGCCAAGATAATTTTTCCGAAAGCTGATTATTTTGATCAATACCTTCTCCTTTGCTCATAGCTCCCGGCAGGCCCTGTGTGTGTGTGTGTGTGTGTGTGTGTGTGTGTGTGTGTGTGTGTGTGTGTGTGTGTGTGTGTGTGTGTGTGTGTGTGTGTGTGTGTGTGTGTGTGTGTGTGTGTGTGTGTGTGTGTGTGTGTGTGTGTGTGTGTGTGTGTGTGTGTGTGTGTGTGTGTGTGTGTGTGTGTGTGTGTGTGTGTGTTTTTTTGCTGTGCTGTGCTGGATTCTTGGCATGGGAACCAGGGATTTTCCATGTTTCTCCGAATGTTTCGTTTTTTGGCCTCTTTTTCCCACTCTCTACTCGAAGCCCCTCCACCACACCCCTGTTCCTCCTCCGCCGCCCCTCTCCTTGCTTTTGTTATTTATGCTCTGACTCCTCCATCCATTCCTTCTACCCGATGTCTCTGTGGTTAGGATATGTGTGTGAGAAATGCAAGAAAGAGACTAAAGTGAATAGTTTAGTGTTGGATTAATTGCTCAGTCTTCTAAAGAAATAAACTTACAGACAAACTGTTCATGTTCATTTTCCCTTTTGCTTTAATATCAGTCCAGCTGGTCTGAGGAATGGGCTGCCATACTCCTCCTTAGCCTTGGCCCAAACAACAGGCAGATTATTATTATTATTTCAGATAAGTGAAATGTGGAGAGAAAGAGAAAGAAGATAGAGATAAGGGTGGTTGGGCGGTCGGGGGGGGGGGCTGCTGCTGCTGCTCTGGAATGCCTGCCTCTTTGTTTTAATTAATAACAGATGCCTGAACTGCTGGTTTTTCACCGTGGAGCGGTTTACACTGAGCTTTCGTGTGTGTGTGTACGTGTACACTTCTACTCAAGTCTCTTTCCTCACAGGAAACACTTTTTCTTATGAAGTACCTCACAGGTCTTGAACTTTTGAAGCTGTTCCACTTTTTGGGTTATGTGTTCCCAAAAAACCTCTTTTATGGTTAGTCATATGGATGTTTTCTAAAACCACAACATCACATACTTTATTCCCTATTCCTTCGTCTATTTGATGCAATCAAGTTACACTATTTGATTATTTATACACAATTATTTATCTTCAATAAAGCCCTTTTTTGGTTTATTTTAATATGCAAGTATTTTATCAGTCAGTGGCACAATTTGTATTACAGTAGATCCCTTGATCCAAAGTCTTGTTTATTTCCACCATTGTAAAAGTGGCTTAATTCCACTTTATTGCTGTGATTCGTGGCATCGTCCATCTTGTATCTCCTCATCTAAAAGGTTGGCTAAACATACTGGTGTCCCTTTAACTCATTTATAATATTCATGGGGCTCGGTCGTGTTTTTATTTAGAATTTTGGCTGAGATTCTGGGACAAAAAATCAGTAGTGAGAGCCAAATAAATTAATGACACACTTAACTCCTGATGGCAGACATTCTGGCTAGTTATATGTGTAACTGCAATCATTAACAATGGCTTTGCTCCACCTAACTGTTGGTTTACCGGTGATAAATGATGCACATATCTAAGGCTTTCATACTGGCACATGTAAATGTAATGCCATTTTTGATGGTTATCTGTTACAACTATATTTGAAAAGTCTGTTTTTACCCAGAAATACAAGTTGAAACTTCTCACATCAGTTTACAATTAGGTCATAATTATTATTTGCTTGGCATTGCATCATTATGAAGAGAGAAATTGTAAGTGATATGACATTCTGACATTTGTTTTTGCTGATACATGCATTGTGAAAACAGCTCTATAATGTAAAACTGATGTTACTCTCCTTAAACCGCAGTGATAACATCTGAGTTTTTGAGGCTAATCACACAAACAAGTCTCCGTCACTATGACTGTATGCTCACTCTGACATGACGCCAGTTATTATGACGGCTTACTGCATCTGCTATGTATTACTGGAAATGTGTAAGATATGGTGGGAAAAGAGCTCAAGAGCAGGGAAATCCCTGTTCACTGGAGTCTGACTGTCTAACAGCCCACATACAGAAATCCTGATTTTTATACAAACAGATTTGTTGTTTAGTATTTTGTTGAATTGTAAATCTAAGCTGCACCAGTAACTCTGGTATAATTATACTGCCACAGATTGGTAACCACCATACACACTGAAATACTGACTTTTTCATTTTGTTTAATTCATTTTGTCCAAGAGAGAAACTTATTTCCACACCAAGCATTATCAAGTTGATTTCAGGGTTATATTGCAGGAAGGGAATAGCTTGTTGCTTTATCAAACATAGAAGGGAAGCAGTTTTTACCAAGTGATCCCCAGCCTAAATTAAACAAACTCTGATCTTGTGAAATACTTTAAAATGTTCGGCTTACACTTTTTCACAGCTATTGCCTCCCTAAGGCATGGTTTGCATGATTGCTGCAGCTCTGCTCTGCTCCAGGGTTTTATTTCATATTTCTATGATCTTGCAGAAATTGTGACAGCCTTGGGGTAAATAAAATAAATATGAAGGATCACTGGTGGGAAGAAACATTAGACATAGTTAAGTGATCGCTTTTTGTCACTCAACTTGTCGGGTTTCACAGAGTTCACTTGAGGACAAACATCAGACTTTTGCAACATGTACTCATTTGAATTTTCCCGAATGTTTTGCCTTCGTGCCACATTAACAGAATAGTTTTGATCTGTAAGAGGGGGATAAGTATAAGTGAGAATCCTCTCTGTATGGACGTTCATCTTCATCGTCCATCTTTCCTCCATGATGTTTCTCTCTATGTTGGTAGAGAAAAACATCATCTTCACTGGCATAACTGAAATTTTATAGCAGGTACGTCATCTTAGATTTAGTATGTTCAAAACAGGACAAAACTTGCATATCTTTAATCTTCTGCTTGCCACTATAGATAAGTAGATAGCTGGAGACTTGTATTCACAGGTTAAATTCCAACTTACAGGGAGTTTCAGAGTATGACTATGAAAGGGATTTGTCGTTACATTACATGTTGCTTATTAGATGCTTTTATCCAAAGCAACTTACATACTCAATACTGTGGGCAATCCCCACAGGAGCAATTTGGGTCAAGTGTATTGCCCAGAGACACAACGACATGCTGACTGCAGTGGGGTTTGAACCTGTGACCCCCTGATCCGAACACCTACACACAAACCACCGCGCCACACGCCTCCTTGTCAATGCTCAACACCTGATGATCTAATTCCAGCGTGACATTTAAATAAACTAATCACCAGGAGGTTGAAATAATGTCTTTCACACTTTCAGAGGATAATAACATATTTTTAGATAAATGTGACGGTATCCCTGAATCCTTGTTTGTAGTGGATCTATTGTATTTTTTTGTTTGAAAAAACAAGAATTGGCAGCAAATGCCAGATGTGTGGTTGTATGACACTGCACAAATGGATAGATAATGAAACATTGCACAACCTTCATGTTTAATAGGCAAGGCAAGGCAAGTTTATTTATACAGCAACTTTCAACACAAGGCAATTCAAAGTGCTTTACAAAAATGAAAGACATTAAGAAACATATTATAAAATGACATTTAAAAACACTCATTTAAAAGCAAAGATAATAAAAGTTAGAGTGCAGTTTAAGATATGAATATATCAATTAAAAGCAACGGCAAAAAGAAAAGTCTTCATCCTGGATTTAAATGTAGTAAGAGTTGCAGCGGACCTGCAGGTTTCTGGGAGTTTGTTCCAGATATTTGGAGCATAATAACTGAACGCTGCTTCTCCATGTTTAGTTCTGACTCTGGGGACAGAAAGCTGACCCGTCCCTGAAGACCTGAGAGATCTGGATGGTTCATAATTTAGCAGGAGGTCAGGAATGTATTTTGGGCCTAAACCATTCAAAGCTTTATAAACCAGCAGCAATATTTTTGAAATAAATTATTTGACACACAGGAAGGCAGTGTAAAGACTTCAGAACAGGAGTGATCCACTTTCTTAGTGTTAGTGAGGACTCGAGCAGCGGTATTCTGAATCAGCTGCAGCTTTCTAATGGATTTTGTAGTAAGACCTGTGAAGACACCATTACAGTAGTCTAGTCTGCTGAAGATGAAAGCATGGACAAGTTTTTCCAAATCTTTTTTCTGTGTTCACGCTCATGGCCACATCTCCATGGAGATATTTTCTTGCCAGTCACTTCCTTTACCTTAGTTGGAGCAATGGCATCTATAACATTTTTTATTTTTGAATTAAAATGATCTACTAGCTCATTTACTGAGATGTTAGCAGGGTTAAGTGTGGAAGAAATATTCTGAGTAAACATTTCCCTAGTATTTTCAGTTAAATATCGCGTGGTTGTGGTTAACTCTTTTTGAACATTTTTGTGAACAGAAATAGAGCTCTTAAAGAAAACACAGGAATGATCAGAGAGTGCAACATCAGTCACCACAACCTTTGAGATATTCAGACCCTTTGAGATGATTAGGTCCAGTGTGCCCCTTATTGTGCGTGGGCTCCGTCACATGCTGAGTCAGTCCATAGTTATCATAGATCAAATCTTGACATGTTTTCCCGAACGCTCTGCCTATGTTGAGAAATGTTACACTTTCAACAATTAATATTCATCAAACATTTGGTTTTACATTTCAAATCCATTCTTTAAAATGTACAACTCAAGAAAAGCTAAGTAGAAAAAGTGTTGACAGATGTCTCCAAAATGTATTTTCAAACTGATCAACTGACTGATTATTGAGATATTCTAAATGAATTGTGACGCAGCCAAGCAACAGAGAGTCTGGTGTTTTCCAGCGGTTTGGGAAGGAGCAGGCAGACAGTCTTTTACCACACAGGGGATTTGAATTAGGACAGAAGTAAAGCCAGACTGCTGATTGATTTCAGGAAAACCACGAGGCCCACACACACACACACATTTAAATACATGCTCGCTTTTCCAAGCTCTCACACACCCGTCCCTGAAGGTTAACATGTAACTCTCTAGTGCACGGGGTCAGACTGCGATTGGTTACATGAGGAATTCCCTACTTACTCCTTAATTGACAGCTGGATTAGACATGTTTAGCCTGGAGGGAGAATACATGGATTATGTGCGTATCTACAGTAGGTGTGTATTTGTTAACCTGGCCATTTTCCTCCTCAGGACAATCATTGGACGTACATGTGAGTGTAAACCTTCATATTGTCTCTTCCTCCTCTCATCTGTCAGGGTGTGCTGAGTCGAGAGCCGTTCCCCTTACCTCCAGTTCCTGCTCCCGCCTGTTTAGACCCTTCAGAGAGCTACTATGAGGAGGCTCAGCCCTACGAGGAAACTTTCAATGGTAAAAACTCTTGTTGAATGTCACTCTTCTTCTACTCTTTAAACCTACGCCACAACATTTTAGAATCCTCTCGGTAAGGCCTAGTTAAAGGAAACTAACACTACGTGAGTTAAAAGCCTATTTTGTTTTTCACAACACCTTAACCTCTGAGCTTGAGCTGTTTACCGTCATGGAAACATTTTGACACACTTTTCTGATGTATCTATTCTTAACAGGAAACATCTCTGGTTATCTGAGAAGGCGGTTTCACGCACTGCAAGAAGAATGTCACAAAAAGAAATAAAAGACGTTATCATACATTAAGATCATATGACTAGTTGGGGCTTGCTGTGGTAAATAAGTCACTTTAATAGCTCACAAGGTGTTTTATCAGAACTGCTGCATTACTTAAATATCATTAAACCACAGCTATGGTGTCATGGATTGGTCTTGTTGTTTTAACACCTGCTGCTCTTATCGCTGACACCCGCTATAAAAATATCTTTAATTCAATATATACTGTAGGTGAATAGTGTTAATTAGGCATTTTCTATTTTAGATGTAACTTCTCTCTTATTTCTTTTCCTTTTCTTCTTGTTCTTGTTCTTCTCCTCCTTCTTTTTCCTGTTTTCTATGATGTTGTTAGATCTGGACTGTTTTGGCCTCTCAGGGCCCTGGATGCGAGTGCACAGCTCTGACAGTGTGATCTATGCTGTTATCAACAGGGGTAGCTACCTCTCCATCACTGGATGTGTGTGTGTTTATGTACGGCATGTGCACGGGCCGTTGTCGAGCATGACCAGCGTCTCGCATGTAGAGAAACAACCTCATGACATGCGACAAAAGTCATTCATCAGTCTTATCTTATCAATTTCCTTCGTTTGTTTTTCTCCTTTTCATCATATCTTTATCCCGTCACCATCTCTTATCAATACTTCAACAGCTCATGTGGCTGTTGCAAGGAAATCCTCTTCTCTGGAGGATGTCATCATGATCAATGAGTCATACATTGACATCATTTAACAGTGTCATCATTTGTGTTGCTGCTACTCATGCCGTTTCACCCCCAACCCACCCTCTCCCCTTGTGGCCTCTTTGCTTTAGTTTCTTATCATGTTTTTGTTTCTTAGATGACGGGGATGCAGTTAGCAGCTCGTACGAGTCCTACGATGAGGAAGAGGTGACCAAAGGAAAGTCAGAATCAGCGCAGCACCAGTGGCCTTCAGCGGAGGCGTCCATTGAGCTGATGAAGGACGCTCGGATCTGCGCCTTCCTGTGGAGGAAGAAGTGGCTCGGACAGTGGGCCAAACAGCTGTGTGTCATCAAAGACCATCGCCTGCAGGTCGGTGAAAGACACTGCGGGAGTTTGAATTAAAGCCCCTTTTTAAGGTTAAAAAACACAATGGTGCTCTAGGAGGAGATTCAGGTGATAAGTTGGGCGGGTGTCACTTGGTTGGTTATTGGCTAATGGTTACACAACCAAAAAAACATTATGACATCACAAAGTGGCCAAAATCCGATTAGCTCATTTTCAGACCGGATTTTCTGTAAATAGATCAGGACAAAAAGAGAGGAGGTCTTTTTTCCTGAAACTTTCAGAATCTCTTTCCACAGAGGGGACACATTTATGTATAAAAGACATGAAAAAGTGGATTTTGCATAATAGGTGACCTTTAAAGAATGGAAAAGTGTAATCCAATGTAAATAAATGTATAAGTTGGTGTATTATGATGTGGTCCTAATCTGGGTTGACAATAGTGAGAAAGCCCCCCATGCCAAGGAGCCAAAATGCCTAATACCAGGGTCCTGGAGCTGGATTTGTACTATTTCTTATTAAAGTGTTGTGTTATCTCTGCCTCTCACAGTGCTATAAGAGCTCCAAGGAGCAGACGCCTCTCCTGGATGTGAATCTGCTGGGCTGCAGTGTGGTCTACAAGGAGAAGCAGATGAAGAGGAAAGAGCACAAATTAAAAATCGTTCCAGTTGGAGGGGAGGCCATCGTGCTCGGCCTGCAGAGCAAGGAGCAGACGGAGCAGTGGCTGAAGGTAGGACTCAGAAACTGTGTGGGTCATGTTGTCATGGTTTCTTTACCTTATTAACAATAGTTAATACGTTTGTTGTGTGATTTAGATTGTGTTTTAATTCATAAATAACATTTGAATATGTCGAGACTTATCAACCTCCTGTTCATTAGGTGATACAGGAGATCAGTCCCAAGCCAGCTGAAAACTGTGATGCACAGCACTCACAGTCTGACTCCCCAAGGCTCATTTGTACAAAGGTACGCTTATTTAAAACATTTTTGCTTTGGTGTGTGTGTGTCTTTCTTTGCTCAGATAACCTGTAGAGGAGATCTGAAAGGCATATATATAAACTGTAGGGCTCTGTAACAGTTTTTTTGTGTATTTCTAAAGAACTTGCCTAATACAGTATGACTAATATGTTGATTTGAACTCTCAGGGAGAATTGAGTGAGAGATACTCAGTGGCTTCAGAGAGCGGAAGCAGCACTGACAGCCATGCTGACACTCCCGAAAACAAAGATGGTGAGTCACTCCTCAACGCTTTATTGTTTCAGTTTTCCAACATTTGGGTTTAAGACCATCGGTGATGCGTATCTGATAGTGTGAAATGTTTTTATTGAATCAGAATTATTCTCCTCCCCTTCAGTGAAAAGAAAATATGGAGCAGGGTTGAAGTTTAGCAACCTCATGAACATTGGCAAGAAAAAACCCTCTTCGTTGGAGAGCCCAGAGAAATGTGTGGACACCTCAGGTGAGCAGAGAACTAATGTGCATTTTGTGCCATGAAATAAGCTCCCAAAGCATGAACACAGTTGCACTTCCTCTCCTTTTTATTCTACAGCCCTTGCTACAGTAGGTGGTATTTGAAGGTGAAAGTCTCTATGTGTAAATTCCTTTTGATACCAGTATAGATTTGTCAATACATGTTCTTATGTGCCTTCTTAGCTTTAAAAAAATTATAATACTTTTATTGGAATAATATCATGAATGTTAGAAAATGTCCAATATACTGTATGTATTTGCAAGTATTATTATTATTTGTGTGTGTTATGCACCGCCCGATACAAATTGAAAAAGCACAACATGTTCCTGATATACCTACATACCAATATACGTTATACATTAAACAAAATAATTGTGATCATGCTAACTGGGGATAACCAGAGACATGGATTTGATAGAGGAAAAAAAAAGAAAAAATGGGGGTAGGGGTAGCTTCAAAACCTTTAATTTCTTGACACAGAGAATTTGACCTCTTTTAGCCACCAAGAAAGTACCACAACAGTTTGTTGGATTTAAGCAATAATCAATATGACATTAAACACTTGTAAATAACTATTGCTAAGGTCAAATGACCATGGAACGAAGAAGAAGAAGAAGTCATTGCAAATGTCTCTCCTCTGTCAGGCTACCTCAACGTGCTGGTGAACAGCCAATGGCGGACCTGCTGGTGTCTTGTAAAGAAGGGGCAGCTATGGTTTTACCATGACAAGAGCAAGAACAAAGTGAGCCAGCCAGCAGTGAGTCTGGGGGGCTGCAGGGTCCTGCCCGACCCCATCCCCGAGCACCTGTACTCCTTCAGGATCAATATGGATGGCAGTCAGCTGGCCACCCTGGAGGTAAACCACCACTGTCTGTTGTGCTGCTTTGTAACATCCCGACAAATGTCTTGCATCTCAGTAAATGGTTTGACACTGTTTATCACGTAAGAGTTTTACACCCTGACGTCTTTCTCGTCTTTTATCTAGTGGCGTACAAACTGTTTCCTGAAGATAATATGAGCAATTGCCTCAAGTCTAACTGGAGAAAAAAACAACAGTCAGCAGGAATGGTGTCTACAGTTTATTATAGGAAACACTAACATGTCCTCATCTGGAATCGACTTTCTGCTGACATCTAACTTATGTGTATTATATTTGTGCACACAAGGGTGGTCTGCATGTTTGTGTGTGTTTTACTGAAGGGTGTGTATCCTCTGGGATTTCAGGGAATTTCATTAGGTTTCCAATACCACCCTGCTACAGCGCATATTTGGTCCTAGGCCATGGAATCCAATGTTTAGTCTTAAAGGCTCTGACACCATTTTATGAGTCCTTTTTGTTTTCTATCTAACAAAATGAAACTTCACAAGTACAGTATTTACCAAAACTTCAGCAAGATTATCACCCATTGAATTCCTACTAAACTGGACCAAACCATTATGAGTTACTTCACACAGTTTCTATTAGATGAGCTATTTGAATCCCCCAGAATAATAATAGCTGTTTTATATGTATCAGAATAATGTGTTCCTAAACAGCATTTTCAAACACATTATTGAATTATCAAGAGACTGTAATTGCTAATGCTCAGCTGGGGACATGGTAACTCCTTAAAACATTTTGCATATTGAAATACTGCGGGCACCCATGCTGTTGAAATATTTTCATTAAAACAAACCGACGCAGGGTATGCAACATTAACCATAAGCTTGGGACTCATGATGTTGCAAGTCCATGGTATGAACTAAATGCACTTTGATCTTCTCCTCTTCTCTCAGGCTAAAACGTCCGCAGACATGGGCCACTGGCTGGGCCTCCTGCTGTCCCAGACGGGGAGCAAGACGGACCCCGAGGAGCTGACATACGACTATGTTAACGCTGAGAGGATATCCAGCATCGTCAACGCTGCCAAGACTTCCTTATAGTAAGATCGTCACTACTGCTCACTTTAATGTGAATGTATCTTTGGCCCGATATTCAAGTGGGACTTTTCTTTTTGTGTCTCTCTAGTTTTATGCAGAGGAGGTATTCAGAGCCAAACAACTACATAGACACCCCCCCCTCCATGTCTCACAACTCTGATGAACTGTATGATGATGTGGCGTCTATAGCTGATCCAGAGGTATGGTATCCAGGAACAGAAACTTGAGATATTTTCCCATTATTGATGCATATTCCTGTTTGTTGAGTTTTTAGAAAGTCACCTTTGAAATGTTATAAAATATGTTTACCCACAAACCAAAAAATCTTATTTAATTTGTAGAAAAAAGGACATGGATTCAGCATTAATGTCCACAAATATGCAAAATAAGATGGTAATCTTAGAAAATTGTGATTTTTTTTTACAAGCTAAAAAACCAGTAAATATATGAATCATTCATGTTGATTGGTGTAGCACTTTCAGTTTCATTTTTTACATTGTGTCCTCAATTTGGCTTCGTTCCACCTCATAACTTCCTGTTCCTGTGTAATACAGGATGCTGAAGAGTATGTCCTGCCAGAGAGTGAGGACAACAATCCTCAGGAACAATTTGAGACATGCACACAGGACAGCAAGGACTCAGAGGGAACAGAGCAGGACCCTGACAACAGGATTTACCTGGACCTGGTCCCTGTACGCTCCTTCCTCCATACGTCCTGCGGGGCTAAAGCCCCCCCTGCCAGAGAGACTTCTAGAGAGTCCCCAGTCCCAGTAGAGGACCCAGCATCTCAAATAAAAGAGGTAGGTTATATCATTTAAAAACATATTTGATATTTTCTGAGCATAAATCACATATTTTGTGCCTACATTTTTTTTATTTCCAGGCCAACTCAACTAGCCACACAGAGCCAGATTCATCATCTGTGGTAAATGGAACAAGTTTGACCTCTATAACCAGCAAACCAGAACCAGAACTACCCCAGACTCCCCCTCCACCTCAACCAGTCAAGACCTCGTCCCAGAGCCAGGAGACCCCCAAGAGGAATAGTGTGGGAATCTCACAGGCATTCACCTCCCCTGGGGTTCAGATCAATAAAGGTCAAACGGTTTCTACTGGACTCCCTCACAGTCCTGTCCCCCTGCGGCCCAAGGCACATACCATAGGTGAGGACGTAAAAACGTTTCCAACTTTAACGGGAAAACCTCCTAAAATAATGTTTTATTGAGAAAAAGTAACTGTTGTCTTTACCATTGAGTTAGATAAACTGCTTCCCTTCCTCTGTATTCTTACATTACCATGGCTCCCCCTAGTGAAAAGCTGCATCCTCTACACTCAAAGAAACACCTTCAAAACATAATGCAGATTTCAATTCCAAAAGAAATTAGCTTTTTAATCACGAACGCATCTTTTTTTTTCATTCTTGAAAATGAATTTGACCAAATGTTTTATTATTTGCTGAATTTAAAAAGCTGTTTTCTCTGATTCAAAGTTTTTTTTAAGGGTTTTTAAAGACATGAATTGATAGCTGAACCATTGTTTCTTTGGATATCAAGATAGATCTAGATTTGGATTGTTATACTAGCTAAAAATGTACAGTATTTCAATCTTTCTTTGATTCCCAGGGTGTCCCGGTGCAGTGGAAGGGAAACTGGGCAAGAACCGCACAGAGGCAGATATGCGGCGCTACATCGATGAGCGCGACCGCCTGGAGCGAGAGCGGGAGGAGGTGAGGAGCAGTCTGGGAAACCTGAAGAAAGAGAGGAGGGAAACCAAAGAGGAGCTCAGCAGCTGCCAAGGTACATCAGCACTTCCTGTGACACACACTGAAGGTCATCACTGATCTGTGTGACTGACAGCTCCATGTTATCCTCAGATCCAAAGCAGCAGGCCTCATTAGAAGCCCGATTGAAGCAGAAGGAGGAGGCGTGTCGGGAGGCGGAGAACCGCAGGGTGGAGGTGGAGCTACGGTTGATGGAAGTAAAGGAAAGTCTGAAGAAGGTGGAGTCAGGCCCGTTCACACTGGGGACCACACTGGACAGCAGCCTCCAGGACTCACCTATGGTAAGTGTGCAGGTTATCAGAGGAAACATGATTTATATAAGCCTTTAAAGGTTTCCTATTATACTATTTTTAGGCATATATTATACAAAAAAATATATATAAACATGTCCATAAAGCGTTTTGCTCAACAGATCACCCATTCTAGCCATGCCTCATACCCCTCTATTTCAGCCCGGTTAGAGAAGTGCTGATTCTGGGTCCTTAGCTCTGAGTGTTAGCGATGCTTGCTAATGTAAACAAAGACCATATTACTTCCAAAATACGTCGCGCATTGTTTGTGATACAGCGATGTTTCTGATAGGGCCGTGGATGTAAAGCCAGCCCACATTTCCGATATGTCGTAATGATCACAGCAAATCTGGATCAGCTCCGTTGTACCCCCATTTTTAGAGATGTGGGTAAGGAGGGAAAGGTTTTATTATTTATTTACTGACACACTGGGGACACATATTTAGGTATAAAAGACATCATAATAGGAGACCTTTAAGCCAGGGTCCTGTTTGCTTTGCTCCCTTACCAACTGTTGACTGTTTACCCTCAGCCTAAAGCAGCAACCCTGCCTGCTCTACTGTCGACATCATCATCCCCATCACCTTCATCCCAACCCCACAACAGCAACACCAGTGCAGACCCAGGATCCCCCGTCAACTCTGCATCTGCACTAAAGAGCAGACCTGTTTCCATCATGGCCACCAAAGGAAAAGTCCTGCAGAAAGCCATGGTGACACTATACATACTTCTAAATGCAAATGCTTCAGTTAAACAAGATACTTCCATGTGTGAGGAAGTATGTATGTATCAGGATGCATGATAGCAAGTGTATGAACTTGTATTAAATGCATTCAAATAACATCATTTCATAATTCTTGTATTTTCAGGAGTGGGAGAAGAAATCCACCACCTAGAGGGAAACATGGTGACCTTTTTGAACTCTCAAATCAACATTCTCCCTACTCCCTCTGGATTCCTCATCAACTTCTTGCCAAGACTATAAATCAGAGAGCCAATCAGAGGGATGTCTTCTCAAACACCACTGGATAATCTGAGTTTTAAGGACTTTTTCATGGTTGTTTCTCTCCATTTGCTCAAGGGAGGACATTGATGAAGTAGCGTTTTGGCCATTCCAACAATTGTTCTTGATGATGATGCACGAATGAAAACAGCCAAACATTTTTAAACCACTGAGACCCTCTACTTAATTGGCAATGTTGTACACTCTAGATTGTAGCTTGGTTCATATATGCTGTTAGCCAAGATGTAAATATATTTACGCCATTATTCAGCCTAATTTGGCTTGTATTGCTAGCTAAAAATGCACTTTTTATTCAAATAAAAATGTACTGACAACAATGTTGGCTGGTAATTTGTTTATGAAAATGTTTACTTCTCTCATCCCAGCTGGGCCCTTGAAAATGGATCAAAGGTTCACTGTAACTTTAAAATCTGTGTAGCATTACAATTTCACAGGGTAACTACATATGCTTCTTAAAAATGAAAAAATAAAGTATTTATGATGGAAAGTCAACTGATAATAGGAAGTTCACATTTCAAACATTTATCTAGGTTCAAAGAGTTTAAATTTGACTTTTGGTTAAGAATTTGAAACATTAGCCATTTTGAATTTACAATTTTGTGGTAATTTTCCTGTTTTGTTTCTCTTTTCTCCTAAAGCAATATAAAAAATATTGAAACACATCGTTATTTGTATATCTGTTGTTCATTAGTGTGAGCAAACAACCACCTTTTTATTATAAACCGTAATCAGTTGAGTGAAATTAGAAGGGTCTTTTTGCCAAAATGAATGTCAAATATTATAATAAAACAATTACTGAGCATTTGGTTTTAAGCTTTTTGGCAAAACCTTTACGTTTTTGTCTTTTTTGTAAGTAGGCTGTGGATATTATATAATAAAAATAATACAATCATGACTCAGATATACTCTATATTATAATAAAATATAAAAGTTTACATCTTTGAATAGACAACAACGAGACACAGTCTCTGACTAGGACACATATAGACACTGGCACTCAGAATCTCAACAAGCGCCTTAAACTCCAGTTTAAATAGTGAAACATTAGCTTTCCCTTTACTCCCATGTGTACCCGCTATCATCCTCGGTTCTTAAGTGTCCATACGTGGCTTGTTTCTGTGTCGGTGTTGTCAGACAGCATGCCTCCTGCGGTGCAGTTTGTAGCGATGCAGGAGCTCCTGGCGGCTCTTCTTCCTCAGTCCGACAGGCCTCGGGAGATCTCCTCTGGAGGAAGGCCTGATGCTTTCTATGGATACGTTAAAGAAATAAATGAATGCACTTGCAAAGGATGCTGTTACTGCAAAGTCTTAAAAACAGAGTCAAGTTGTACAAGTAAGAAAAGCAGTCAGACAACTAGTCTTAAAATGTATGTAGCTTTGACTCATAAACAGATTAGAAGAAAAGGATCTATATGGAGTAAAGATAATGGAAGGTGGATGTGAAGGAAGGAAGGAAGGAAGGACGAAAATAAGGAAAACAGACTTACTTCTTTCACAGTGAGGTCCTTCATAGCCTTGGCACTGACAGCGGAAGCTCCCTTTGGACAGGATGCAGGTCCCATCATTCATACATGGGTTAGGCCTGCATAGGTTTACCGGCTTTTTTACCTCTAAAAGAAAGGAAATGTATCATAAATGAGTTGGATACCACAGCAAAATGTTTACATAATTTGTTCAGATCCCTTCAAACCCGTCCGCCATCCTTCCACACAATTCCCTGCTAAAAAATAAAGTATTCTGATTCAGTTTCTATAGATGGAACAAGCTGTCCTAGAAAGGTGTTCCTGCCCTCTCACCTGAACACAGCATCTGCACCAGCACATCCTCAAAATATTTGAGATCTTCGTAAAAAGGCACGGAGATCATGTGTTCCTCTGAACCCGCGATCCGCAGCAGCCTGTCTTTCTGAACGTCTCCAATCCCGATGACAAACACTGACACTCCGTTATCTCGGAGCTTCTGAGCTGGAACGGCAGCGTCGTCCCCCCCCGAGCCGTCTGACAGTAACACCACGGCCTTGTTGACCCCCGGCCGGGCCCCTTTGGACGCCGTCAGGACCTCGGAGCGGATGTGAAGTAGAGCGGCGCCCGTTGAACCCACTCCACCCATGTAGTTGGCCTCATCTACAGCCTTGAGGATGGAGGAGCCGGTGTCATGCTTGTCCAGGTTGAAGACGGTGGTGGCTCTCCGACCGTAGGACACGAGCGCCACTTGAGCCACGTCGCGGTTGATGTCGAAATGGACGGTGAGGCTGCGTACAAAGTCACGCAGGATGATGAAGTTATCCGGGCTGACAGCACCGGAGGCGTCCAGGGCAAACACCAGGTCCACTGCTTGGTCCAGACAACCTGAATAAGAAAATAAATAAATAATTGTAATGTTAAAATACACAGACAATTTGTATTTATTAAAAAGTACACAACATGATCTTGAAGAGGTATTTCAAGACCCTAGAAATGCACTTTCTGCTAAATCCAGGTTTAATTGATCCACGTCTGCTCGAAAATGAAGATTTTAAAGATTGAATTCTACCCTATCATCTGAGTATGTATGTAGTGTTGCTGTAGTTAAACATGGCAGGAATTACAAATAAGTCACCAAGCATTATATCTTATTTTGGATTATTCCTTCATTGTCGAAAATATGATAAGATAGCAACGTTTTCTTAAAGAAAGTAAGGTAACGTGATAATTACTGTTCAAATAATTGTAGTTTCTCCTTTCCAAAATAAATTACCATAAAATAGTTAATAGTTAATCACATTTGGAATGACTGACTCCTATTGGCTTTCACCTATTTCATAAGTTATGAATTAGTCAGTCTCTACCTTGCTGATCCACGCTGCAGATCTTAGCCTTGAGCTCAGGGATCTTGGCACTGAACTCAGCTGGTGTGTAGCTGATAGTCCTCTGGGGGTTTCCTGTGATATTATTCAGTTGTTCCTTTAATTTGACTGGTCCCACCCCAATCAGGAAGATCTCTCTGTCTCGTGCATATTTAGAGGGCTCCACCACCTCGTCTGCAGCAGGCGTGGCAGTGATCAGCACCACCACGCGGGGCAGGTCGTCTGTGACGTCCGCAAAGACTGGCGCACTCACAAAACCGTGACGTGTGACGTAGCGTAATGCCTCGCCTGTCAGGGCCTCGCCGCCCACTGGTTGAAGGGCCTCCACAGCCCTCAGCAGGCCCTTCAGGTCCCCTTTGTACTTATCCACCGGTGCCACCACCCGGGTCTCTCCTCCGAACACCGCCAGGCCCACCTTGCTGGGGCTGTTGGAGCCGATCACGCTGCGCAGGAAGCGCTTTAAGAAGGACTTGAGGCGGAGGAAGCCTTCCAAGGTGAGGGTGGCAGAGCCCTCCACCAGGAACAGCAAGTCTACGGAGCAGTCCAGGGACATGGCAGGGGCTGGGGGGGAGGGAGGGTGAAGTTACTGTAGTTAGTTTGAGAGATAGTATGCAGCCAATATAGTCAGAGGTGGAGTACAAATACATTGTTATTGTACTTAAGTACATTTTTCTGGTATCAGTACTTTACTCCGCTACTTTTTACTTTTACGTCTTAAATTTTAAACACAAATACCTGTACTTTCTACTTCTTACATTTTCAAAACAGGATTGTTACTTTATTTTTAATCTGTGTTTGGTGGCGTGATCATTATTATTTAGAGTCATTGCGTGCCTATTGATTTGAACACGATCCGTGTATCCATCATTTCCTGGTCTTCTCTAAAGAAGAGGGACCAATTAAAACGTTGTCATTTTTGCCGTTGCTCAGCATGGAAACATTCATTAGCTAACAATGACATTATTGTTCTATTAATATAAAGTGAGGTCAGTTACTCTTTAAAACAGTTGGTAGTTATGTGTACATGTCGAAGCCCATACTTATTTTTTCAGTTTAGTCAGTACTTCTACTTTTACTAGAGTATTTTTAAACACGAATATCTGTACTTCTACTTGAGTAAAGAATGTGTATACTTTTGCCATCTCTAAATATAGTATCTCAGTGAATGTACAGACCACAGTGTGGGTCTCCTCCAAAGCCAGGAGGACATAAGCAGTTGTATCCCTCTTGCTCATCTGGTACACATGTGCCTCCATTCAGACAGGGCTGAGAGTCACAGGGATCTACAGTTCAGTGGGAGAGAGAGAGAATGGCAGGGAGTTACACAAACACACTTCATTTCAAAGAAAGGAAGAGAGGGAGTTATCGGTGTTGTCACCTGGGCAGATAGTCCGATGGCAGACTGTCTGGTGTCTCTTGTACATCTTTGTGTACCTGAAAAACACACATTTAGACTAACACAGGTTGAAAACGAATCAAAGATTTGTACTGTGTGAGGTATGCATTACTAATATGATAAGCAGCCTACAGTATATGGAAGGCATTATATATTTACATGTTTTCATTTGACAGACGGTTTATGACCAGTGCCGTAAAATTATTATTACGTTGCATTTAGCTTTTATCCAAAGCGACTTACAATAAGTGCGTTCGACCAACAAGATACAAAGTTGAAGAAAACAGAATCATATAAGTACATCAGGTTTCATAGAGCTAAAACATTTCAAGTGCTACTCAACTGGCTTTAGATAAGCCAGTCCTTTACTCAAAAAAAGGGGTATCTCACTTTGATTCCAATGTGTTAACTGCAATTTATTCAAATCTCTATTCACATGAATATCTTAAGAGTCTTATTTCATAGTATCATACAAGCAGCAATCCTACTTTGTGGTGTACCTAAAAGTGCTTGAAGTCAGCTTTTATGAGGAAATTATTGCGCATTTCACAGTGGGTTACGAGAAATATTTTAAATGAAAAGTTTGTTTTCCCTAAACAGTGAGGTTAAGTAGTAATGTGCTGGGAAATTAATTTGTTCAAAGGCCATTTTAAATTTGCCCCGGGAGCTTCTGGCAGAATCACACTTTGTTTTTATTAACAACCTCCCACTGACACAGCACATTGATGGGAATTGCCCTGTTGAACAATCACACACGTCACAGATTGTTATCCCCAGTCTGAGCTAGAATGACACCAGCTTCCTTCTTTGATTATTAACCTATCTCTGTCAGACACTGCTGTGGGAACAACATTCCTACCAAATTCTTCTTCTGGTGATTTACAGGAAAGATTTTACTGAAGAATTATCCAGAAAGTGACAGAACATTTTATTTTGAGATGACATTGAAGCTATTTAAACGTTGACACCAGTTTCAGTGAATAGGGGGGCTTTTCTTGTCAAAAGTGCAGGAATTCCTCTCAGATGAGGAAGACAACAAGGACATTTTGCATTTTCTGAGCATTAACAAACACTTGCCTGTAATATGGACAGAGAGAAGTGTACGGGGAATAACCCTTGGAGCCTTTCCAACACATGTAGTTCCCCTGCAGCTCCTTCACGGTCTCCAGTGTTTTCCTCACACAGGAAAACACCTCCACATGACAGCCTGGGGAACAGGACAGAAGGATGGCAGAAAGACAGGTGTGGATATGAGCCAGATCAGGACAGGACAGGAGTTGGAAGGAGTTAGAGAGAGAGTCACCAGAGAATGAACATAGTGAGGGAGAGGGCAGTTGTAAATACCGATAGTGAAAAGCTGAGGGATCCCAACTTCAGGAATGGCATTGCAGACAGAGAAGGTGCTGAGTGAGGTGAACAGGCCGTTGACAGCATCATTGAAATGCTCGGCGAAGAAGACATGGCTCTCCATTGGCTCACTGGCCAAAGCATGTAGCTCCTCCCACCTGGACAACAAGAACTTTAAAGGTCACCTATAATGCAAAATCCACTTTTTCATGTGTTTAAACATGTGTGTAAAGAGATTCTGAAAGTTTCAAGAAAAAAGATTCGCTCTCTTTTCGTCCTGATCCATTTATATAAAAACCTGTCTGAAAATGAGCTCATCAGATTTTGGCCACTTTATGATGTCATAACGATTTTTTGACCCCCCACCCCCTTATCACCTGAATCTCCTCCTAGAGCACCATTGTGTTCTTTTTAACCAAATATCTCTCAGATGGGCGTGGGGAGGGACTCCTTATTTTCATCTAAAGTAACAGACAGAGAATCAGCACTTTTGAAACAGGGCTGAAACAGAGGCGATTATGGGATGCTACAATGATCTGTTTGGTATTTCCAGCCAAACACTTCAGAGACATGTTTTGTATATATCTGAGGTCACTGAGGTCCGGACCTTGGTAATTTTTTCGAGGTGTATAATAAAACCCGTGAAATAACTGCACATAATTAAGTGGGTTCTTTGTTGTACTTCCATTTACTGGCAGTGGGGGTGCTGCATAACTAAGTAGCCTACATACAGCAAACAGAAGAAGACGACTCCAATTTATCAACAAACAGCCACAGTCCGGACTACCAATGGATGATTAATAAGGGAAGCTGAAATAAATACTTTACATTAAGTTATTTTCGTGTTGTGTGAATAATTATGTGATGCTTTTGAAAGGCAAAGAATAATACAAATATATATATATGCCGAGCCCAGAGTAAAATGCTTTTCTTTGCACAAACTAAAGGGGGACAGCAAACACCAGTGTGATTCTGGTGACAGTACGACTATCTTGGACAAAGTTATAGTGGAGGTGCCAAATCCGGCAGCACCAACACCTGGTCGGCCACATGTGGAAGCCCCTCTTTAGTTTTTAACCTGCTGACCCCAGAGTCAAATGCTGTTGTGTGCACAAAACAATTTGAGGGGGCCTGCCCCCGAGCTCCCCTAGCATGTTTTGGACCTCGGTATTTACGAAATTCTGGGTACGGGCCTGTCTGAGACCTATAATATATTGATAAAAACAGTATCATAGGGGACCTTTAAGAGACTCCAATGCAAACAAAATGCAATCTGTTTTCTTTTCTACTATCACACATACTTGGGGAAGCGAATGCCCACTGCAAACAGGACCACTCCCGTCTCTTTGAGCTGCGCAGCCGCCTGCACCACGTTGCCCTGGGACCTCCCGTCCGATAGGAGGATGACGATCCGGGCCGTAGTGGAGGAGTTGCGTCCGCCTGGGAAACCTTTCTTCAGCACATATTTTAAAGCCAGGCCTGTCTGGGTGCTGCCTCCCCTGGAAATTCAGAGTTTTTAAAGTTATTGTTAGAACCAAACTGAAAATATGTAATAATAGGTAACAATTGACCACATATGATTGCCAAAGCAAACCACAGATCAATTTAGGTTGGATTCCTCTTTTATTTCTTGGATTGAACATGTTTATGGACTTTGCAACATTTCATCACAACCCATTTTAAACCCATGAATGTCAGTCACGATAGGAGCCTTTTTTATCTCACCACTAGACACAGGAAAAAGATTCAGAGCGTCTCATGACTGTTAGTGGACTGACCTTCTGAAACATAGGAAGTGCCTGAAGTGAGGTGTTTAGATGCAATCTTATCATATTTCCCTTTTTCCCAGCTGTTTAAACAATGCTTTCTCTAGGGCTCTGAAACTACAAAACATTATAGTGAAAGCTTCAAAGGCCTTCAGGACTGACAACAACATTGCCTTCTTAGCATACAAGTGCAGATTTATATACGTATGATTCTCTTTCATTAATTATTTTTTAGGATTTGCTTTTGCAGGATTTATTTACAGATTTTGGCTCAAGGCTTACAGACAGTTCAACATAACCAGAGATAACTAAAAATAAATTGGTTCTTTTTGAGTCTTTTTTATACTTTTTGTTTAAAGAAATATTGCAAATACAGAATAGACAAGTATTGCTTGTAAGGTAAGGTAAAGTAAGAATTCATGATTAAACATACACGTACATTATACAGCGGTATAATACAAGGTACTATTTGGATTTGAGGCAAGGGGACAGCTAATATAATTAAGCCTGGGTAGCAATTTCAAAGCTGATGGCAAGCCAATAATGTTAATTCCAAGCTACGAAAACCATACACACATGCACCCACACAATTATCTTCGTCTTTCTCGGCTTGTGCACTAATCCAATATCCAGTGACCACCTGCGGTGTACCCAGTTAATCTGAAATTAATTTGTTTTCCTTTCCAGGGAGTATTTGTATTACTTCTGAATCAGTGTTTTTCGTTCAGGAGCAGAGTTTAAACTAAATCCCGTCCAGATCACATTACTTGTCAAACATTTAAATACACCTTTTTCCATTTTTCAGTTTAAGTCTCGAAACAACATAGACGCTTGTGGTTTGGATGTATTCAAAAAACTGATTACCCCCCCATTTTTTATCTGAGGGTGTAAGGAGAGCATAAACACACCTGTAAGAAATCTTCTTCATGTGCTTCTTCAGCTCTTGTTTGGTAATGTATGAGTCCAGGGCGATCTCCAGCCGAGGAGAGGAACCAAACTGAATCACGCCGACCCGCATCTGGATGGGGATTGATAAGGATTGTGTAAATGAGAGAAAGAGGGACAGAGGAAGACACACAAAACCAATTTGGAAGACAAACCTTGTCTGGAGCGATGTCCAGTGCTTGACAAAGCTTTATTGCGTAGTGCTTGGACCTCTCAAAGCTGCCCTTCCCCACACTGTAAGAACCATCCAGGAGGAAGAGGATGTCCATGACTGCCGAGCACTGCAGTTCTTCCCATGGGAACACGAATATTGTACTTAAGCACACATGTGAGGTACATGCTACTTTATACTTCTACTACAATTTGGAAGCGACATAGTACATTTTATTCCTCTGCCTTAATTTGACAACATTAATGTAGTTACATTGCAGTTTCATATTACTCAAACAAGGTATTAATAAACTAATGAGTTATGATGTACTGTTAAGGATCAGGGCATGAGGCATCTTGAAAAGTAATTAAAAGTTTGCTCCACCTTTTACCAGCTTAACTTAAAATAAGCAAGTGATGTTATATAAACTCAGAAAATAGCCAGTCTGCATAATGAGTACTTTTTGTTTTGATACTTTAAGTGATTCTAATATTTTTTAACTTTTATTAAGGTAAAAATGAATGCAGTGCTTAGTATATTTACACTGTGCCACATTGACTGTGGTTTTAGTACTTTTACTGAAGTAAAAGGTCTGATTACCACCTCTAGGTCCACACTCTCTCAGTCATTGTCTGCTTTGCATTACCGTGAATGAATTGGTATTCTTTTGTTCTTTGTGGATATTATGGGATTATCCTGACAAGGGGTAAATGGGCTGTAGCAGATGAAAATAATACCTTACCATAAAAAGAGACAAAACAGCTTAGCATGCTTGTTTCTCTTTTCCCAGGAGCACTCACAAAAACATCCCCGAGGAGAAAGCAAGTTTGTACTCGCTGGCGGCGTAAATAATCAGCGGTGTTGCCGTCACGTTTGCAGCTGATCATGAAGAGGGCCATTAGAGACGAGGAGAGTGTGCCGCCTATCTGCTTACAAGAAAGTAATCTCCAAACACTTTCCTCTATGACACACACACCGGGCTAATAAGACCACCCACCACCTCAGAGGACTAATCCGAGGTCATGTGCTCAAGAATTTATTAACTATTTACTACAACAGGCTTTAACATGTTTGTGCATGTCTGTCAACAGATTAGATCTCCCACCACAATCTTGTCTTTACTCACTTTCTGCTGCCGAGTTGATCTTTACAATGGTGTCATGGTCAGTTTGGATCTCCTGCACCGAGGTGCCCTGCTGGACTACAAGGGAGAAACAACACAGAGGTTAGGCAAATGTCCACACATATGTAAGTAGACAGTATTATATACATGCGTTTTAGATAGAGTAGTTGGGCCAGCCATAAAAATCAACACTCTATATAAACAGGTAAGGACTTTTTCAAGAATTACATAATGTTGCACACAATTGGTTAATAAATGTGGATAGGCTACCTATTAATGGCATGTAAAAGTATGAGACCACCACAAGATAAATCTGAGTGGTTTGAAGATGATTACTAGGACAAAAACAACCTTTTCAAAACGAATACCAAATGTTTCCCTATCATTGCTATTTATCTCATAAAATGACAACTGAGGAGGAAAAATAATCACACTTATCTGTAAACCTCAACAATTTCCCATGTTAACTGTCTCTATTTAGTATCTTTTTAAAAAAAACATCAGAATTATAATTAAATAATAAATAGGAGGCTTTCCCTGAAGTGTATACAGTTCATTTACTCCTACTTGACCCCCTTTGCAATGGATAATTAAGTATTCAAAGCTAATGTGAGTGGACAAGTGAAGAAAAAACATTCTTTCCCTCCATTCACTGAATGGACGTCGCTCTATTCAGGCATACACGTACAGCCTAAATGGGAACGAGGGGCAAGTGATTTCCTGTTTAAACGCCTGGTTGTCCCTGGTAACCCCACAGAGGCATTTGTCCGGCACAGAGACAGAGCGTTTGACATCTCCACAAGAAAACAGAGTCAACTCTCAGAATAGCACAGAGCTTCTCTCGGATCACAAAAAGTAAAACATATGTCAGTGTGTCCCCTATCAAACTTTGCTGAACAGGCTGTCGCTTTTTGTAGATTTAGTGCCTGCTAATCAGCCCCTGAAGATGTAAAAGGAAAGAAACATCAAATAATGTTTACATGAGCAAAAATGTACAAGTAATATGTCTGCATGACAGAATTTGGTGCCAATATTGAATTTGTCCTCATCCTCTGCTTATCTTTCTGTGACTGAAGTTGTGCAGTTAGTATTTGTATACTCTTTTGAAAATAGGGTGGTATACGTAACAAATGACACTAATGACATTCAAATATGTACTCTGAAAATCATCATCTACAACTTAAGAAAGACTACCAATAATACTGCTATTTACGAGACTAGTTATTAAAATTATTAAGCATTTTTGAGTAAATAACAAAACCTGAAAAAAGGGCCGTAGCGTTCATACATGAGCAAGAAAACATGTCACAATAAAGTGAACAAAGAAAAGTACCACCTGCAACTTAGAGGCCTAAATTCCCTCCTTTTTCTACCATGACCCCTTTCATCTGCCCCTAATTCCAATGTCAGTCCAGCCCCTAAATCCTCCTGACAGTGAACGTTTTCATTCTTGGCAAGGCTTCTGATGGTCAGCAGGGCCCCAATGTTCAGAACAAAAAGTCTGTCTGTTCAGCCAAGTGCCTCTAGCAAAATGACTGTATCTTTAATGACTGTGAATGAAAGCATTGCAGGAAAATCAGTAGCTAGAAAATGACCAAGAATCACATTACTGCCTCCGTAGTCTGGAAGATTACCTTGAAATCAGAGTTAAAAAATACAATCAGTTCACTGACTATCTGGGAAATGTGACCTGACAGGGTGGATTAGGTGGATATGTATCTGGTGAAGCACTGCAACATGCTATCTGTATTGTCAGCACAGCAGGAAAAGAGGGCGTCTTGACAAGGTGAAACGGTCTGCTTTGCTCAAGTTCAAAGTTTTTAAAAAGGCCACTAATAAATACTTCAGATGGTGCTAAAGCTGTCATTTTTGAAAACAACTCAGGATTATATTGCTCAAAGAATCCCCGCCTCTCCCCTGAGGCAAATACCAACTTCCTCAGGTCCGAAACAACAACTGACAATATGCTATAGTGATGCACAAGTTTGGAGGAAATCACTTTGAAGAGAACATAATGGTCTTCAGAACAGCGGATGTGATTTAAGCCGTTAAATGTCTTGTAAAGTATCTCAAGTTGACCAGAAGAGTATCAGTGGAGCATCATACTTTTTACACCACGCAGTACACAAGCATAGACCTAATATACCCCCACAAATACCAACACACTGAACATTTTACTCACTGTATTTGTGAGGACCTTACAACATACTTTCCATTCAAAAACACTGTCAAAATATGCCTAATATTAACAATCATCTCAACTTTAATCACCCTAAAAAACAGCCTTTTTTAAGTATTGAGGTTGAAAAAAACGATCTAACAGATTTAAGGCCATGTTAGCTGTAGCTTCAAGCAAACACTCTTAATTCCCAAACTGTTGAACAATTAGAATAATAAACAATAATGTCTTTGATTAACAAGATAACGTAATCTAATTTTTGGTTTCCTTTGGATAGAGCAAGGCTAGCTGTTTTCATTTGGTCCCCGTATTGATGCTACTGGCTACATTCTCATCTAACGCTTGACAATGAAGAAGCATATTTCCCAAAACTTTAAACTATTTCCTCATTGTATTGTTATTTTGAATTCCATCCAATCACACAGGTGTACCTGATTGAACTGTTGATTGAGTCAATCAAGGATTAACTAGCACACCTGTCATTTTCTGCATTTTCATTGCAGGGTACACATAAGAAGTTTTTTATCTATAGAGATACAAACATCACTTCTCCACTGAAACTGACCAAACAGTAACAAAACCAAGGAACCAACCTTGAAGAAGCACCAGCGTTAGGAGGAGAGGGAGATGGATATCAGGGAGCATGTTGAGACCTGGAATGACAAACAAGGAGACATACTTAGCAATAGGAAGCACAAACTTTAGACCCATGAAATTGATATTGGTATCCGAGGTTGGGAATGACAGGTGTATTTGATGAGAAACGCTAATTATGCTTGAAGTAGTTTTTGTTGGGTTTTTTTTGTCTAGAAATTTGATGTTTTTTGTATTTTTTCTACACGAAGATTTCAATCAAGAGGAGATGGATGATGAAATACAGTTCATGACCCTGGAAGTGTTGTGAAGGTGGAAAGCTCAAATTACAGGGCAAAGGTAAACTGAGGTAGCCTAAGCGTAACATGCTATAAGGATTATAAGGAAGTAGCCGACATGTTTTCACAGCTAAGTGTTGGTTGAACTCTGACCTTTCAAGGAGGAGTGAAAAAAGACATACTTGATAACTGATAGCTTGTAGAGGAACAGTAAGATGTTGGTTAGAGTACTGCACAGCTGAATGGTTAATTTCCCAAAGACCAATCCCATTGTGGTGAAGAAATTGACAACAGCAACTTCCACAAATGCAACCACAATGCACTGGTGAGCTGTAAGTGTTTGTAAAACGGCGTACAAAAAGGATGTCCAGATGAGCATACTAAATACACACTTCACTGTACAACACACAGACACACACATGGTGGGTATTGGGTGGTCCACCTCAGTGTTAAGAAAATGAAAACCATGGAAGAGTGAAAGGGAGCCAATTGACTGCAAAATATGGCTATTCCTTTAAAAAAAAAAGTTATTTATGCAATAATTAAGCACTTTATTTAATCACAGTGGTGGAGTCTATATTATGTTCATCTTTGGAGCTGCATTTGGGCATTTCAAAATCCCCTTCTGTGTGCAAATATGGCATAAAAAAATATTCTGACAGCTGCAACAACATATTAACCATTATACGCATCACAAAGATACAACTAAATGCAAAACTGTTATGTAAAATGTCAATCAATCACACAGGTGAACCTAATTAAATGTTGATTGCATCAATCAAGGATCACCTACCCCACCTGCCGTGTTCTACATGGTCATTGCTGGGTACACATAAGTGTAGGGGCTATAGAGATAAGGTTTGATTAACTCTGGCTGCTGATAAGCTCTGCCATAATATCGTGTGTGTGTTTGTGTGCGCGCGCGTTATGGAGGACAGACGTGCCAGAGAAACCCTCCCGGCAGCTACAGCTGTGTGTATTTCTAACACAGAGATAGAATTGTGTGCAGGACCGAGGCTCTCTTTTAGTGGAGTCTGTGTCTGCAGAGCTGATGTGCAGCGGCTGTCTGAGAAGCCCAGGCTGATAAACATCAGAAGGGGGTATTGATGCTCTATTTGCACGCACGCACGCGCACACACACATTAAAATTGGCTCCCTCTTCACAAGCCTTCTTCTGGATCCGTCCACCTCTAATTTTTATGTTTTCCTCCTTTCTATCCATCAGTGAACAATGTTATGTTCAAATGACAAAGCCAGGTGATTTTTTTGGGTAGTTCAGTGATTTTTGACTTGAGATGGTTTACCCACTACTTTGGGCTATCAGTTATTATCTTGAGGGATACAAATTAAAAATATATTTGCAACCTGGGACATTCCTAACACATTGTTACCTTGAAAAAGGAAGACCTGAGCCATGTTTGTGCCTCCGCTCTGGGTTGGTTGGCAGGTTGGAAAGTGCCTGCGCTCTGTATGGTATAATTAGAAAGGAGTGCTAGTTGTTGGACCAACTTCATACAAAAATCCTTAACCAGTCCTCAGATGTTTAAAAAGTTCTAACGGCTTAAATTATTTTCAGGGTTAGTTACCTTTAAAATAGCCACTTTTAGAACAACTGAAGAACTGTTGATGCTTTAAGCAACAATGTGACATCTTTTGTGATTTATAGCCAAAACTACCTACAATTCAAAATGTCCTGGAATGCATCTATGCATGGCAAGTGTTGAAAGAGCAAACAGGTAACCACACAGAGGATGGAAAGCTCCAGCCCCCTATATGTAATTACATTTCCCAAGCTACTCTGAAACTGAAACAAAACCCCCATCAAATACAATATAACTTTCGATTTGCAAGTTGACCTTTCTTTACTATCTTCCAACACCTGGTCACTCATAAACATTGGTCAAGGCAGGTTTAAGATGGGGCCAGAGGTTTTGGCACTGACATGCAACAGTAGAAGAGGTTAAAACCAAACTAAGTGATGCCTGTCAGCCTGCTTAAGTACCAAGTCGGCAGGTTAAGCTCAAGGAAAACCTTTTGATGCTTTTAGACCGTAAGACACAGATCCAGCTTCTGCAGACTTGTATTTTAGACTCTACATTCACAAAAACATACTGCCCATTTTGCAACCGGCATGGTAATATGTTGACGTTTATTTTTAATACATGAAACCGATGGAAGTTTTCTTTTCTTTAACTTTGTCAATTCATCTGTAAATGCACGGATACTCGGTCGGTACCCTGACCTTCTTAAATATAAGGCAGGTCTTACCATTGTGGGACACCCAAAATAAAGCCAAGCGCATCCAAATCTGACGTGCTGCACAACAGCAGGTTCCGCAACTAAGCTTTTCCTCTAAACGCGACTAAATGATTCCACTTACCATGCGCTGTTCAGTGCTCCTTTGTTTTCCTTCGGACAGCAGTCCAAACCGGCTCCCCACACCTGTTTCCGCACTGGTCTGATCCTCTGGGGATTTCTGCTACAATCTGGAGAGCAGCGACCCCACCTACTCGCCATGCCCACCTCTGATGTACCTGCACCGGTAGGGTCTAATTTGTCCTCTTCTTCCCGCACAGGACAAGTATGGAGGGGGGGGGGGGGGGGGTGACTCAGACGCGTTGTAAACGTTTAACTATGACTTAATTTTAAATATTTTTGACATTCTGTATGTTTGTTGTTACATGATGTGTATTTTGAAAATTATGTAACTTTAAAAAAATATAATATATCATAACTTAGTACTTTTTAATGCATGTAAATGTAAGCTCTTTTTTCTGCTGTAGCCAACTACACATTTCCCCTCTGTGGGACTAATAAAAAGGTATTCTGATGCAGCACTCCAAGTTGACAAGAAAGTTCGATCTTACCTGTATTAGACTGAATGTGTTATGTACAATTACTTACAAAGTATTCAGAAATAAATGTTTCCCTCACAAACATCACACAATAAACTTCAACAGTTCACTGTCAAGAGAACCTTTATGTAAAGACTGAAACACATGTCAAACATAAATCAATCAGGCTGAAGTCCCACCTTAACATGTGATTAGGACAGAACAGAGGAACAGATGACAGCACCGCGTGCTACAGCACACTTACAGGAGACAAACACAGGC
This sequence comes from Notothenia rossii, assembly GCF_949606895.1. Taxonomy (NCBI): domain Eukaryota; kingdom Metazoa; phylum Chordata; class Actinopteri; order Perciformes; family Nototheniidae; genus Notothenia; species Notothenia rossii. Next base: position 11,555,268 of record NC_136910.1, read on the forward strand.
TGGGATAATTGAGGTGTAACATCTTTTGTTGCTGATTTTCTGGCAACTTTAACAAACGTAATAGGTGCATAAAGCATTTTTTTAATGAAAACTTTCAAAAATATTAAAACATAAAATAACCACAGGTTAAAACATTAAACACTGGATATGGAGATTAAATTAGAAAAGCTAAATTAAGAGCTGGAAGGCTGCCACATCCACATTTAACTTGTTTTGAAGAAATATAATAACAGAATTTAATTTTAACAATATTGCGAACTGGATTTAAAAGACTAATGGGATTCTGTACATTTTATTTTGTCTTTCCGACTAACTGCCGGATGAGAGACAGCTGCTCCTGCACCAAATGTTCCAGGTGGTCAATCTGTGAAAGGGAACAAAACATGTCATTCATTTGCACTTCAAATTTCAATTGTATGTCAAATGCAGCTCAAGCTACTTCTTAGCATGAATAACAATATGGTGTTATGTGAAAGATGGCTATTAACTCGGCTTTAAAAACAACAAAGATGCTTTCTAAAAGAATGTGTGAGAAACCACCTTAGTCGTCAGGTTCAGACAGCAGCAGCCAGGAATCTGAGAATCTAATTAGACAGAAAAGCAAAGGTGATGCTATACAATCTTGATCAGTCACAAACTCATTGTAAAAACCAAAGTGGGATAGAAGTCTAACTTTTGTAAACATTGATCATTAATCTTATTTAAAACCATACCGTCAGTTTTTGAGGTTTTGCATGGAGCCTCCATTTGCGCAATAATGTTCTGAACTGGATCTTCTGAAAAGAGAGACACCATTACAACGGCTGTTAGCTTCAGCATAATACATAAACCATCCTAGAATTAATCAAGTGTTATATCAATTAATGAACCAGGTAATCAGGCCAGTATTTTGAACCCAAGTAAGCCCTTAAAGCAAAGATGGATCGCTAAATAATAATACAAACATCAAAATTGTGATTTGACCAACCATTGACTGACACTGCTGGAGTATTTTTGTTCTGCTGGGGAGTCTGGGGGGACGCCTTTGGGGTAATGGTTAGGCTGGGGGTAGCTGGTGTGTTTTCCGTCGCCTTTTGGGCTTCAGGTTTAGGTGTGAGCAGGGGGCACTCAGGTGCAGCTGTACTGTTGGCAGGAGATGTGCTCCTGTCAGTGTGGTCAGCCTTCAGGGTGGGAGATGGGGGGCTCTTGGCCTGGGCTTGCAGTGCCTCCAGCAGCATGGCAGTGAAGTCCCCCCCGCCCGTCTCCGGGGGCTGGCTGAGAGAGAGCACGTTAGCAGAACCGTCGAACGACTGGGCCGTGGCGAGGACGCCGCTCAGCAGCAGGCTGTGAAACATCTGCTGCATCTCCTCTGGAAACACTGCAGGGAAGTGCTCCTTTCCTAGAAACAAAGAGTGGACGGTGGAGAAGTGATTAGAAACTAAACTTTGAATACTGGTCAAGATGGAAATAATTCATTCATTCATCCTGAGCCTCACCAGTGAGGGTGCAGCGAGTGATCTGAAAGGGGAGCTGCAGCAGGCGCGCTGGGATGGGCAGGACACGGGAGAAAGGAACCTTCTCAGTGTTACCGTAATCTGCGTAGACGACGCTCATCTCCTTCTCTCCGACATCAAGGGCCATCGCACGGTACCAGTTATTGTCAGCTGAAAGTGAAGTTCAAACTGGGTGATGACAGTTCATCATTTGAAAGTAATGAGAGGACCAACAGATGATTATTATATAATTAGACGGGGACATCGGTTGCCCATCATGCGACAACTTCCATAGAGTTATTTTTGCGTATTTATATTCGATTTTGGAAGAATGTATGAGGCTTGCCACGTGCAAATCTCCATTAGTTGACACATTTCTGTATTATGTTTATAGTCAGGGTTCAAGGCCTTTTTGAAAGTCTTGAAATCATCCTGAAAGATATGACAAAGACAACTCTACCTACACAGCTGACCTTAAAAATGGATGAGCTTTTGCCAGCTTCACACCGAGAGACAGCACTGAAAACTCCATGAAAACAGACCCTGTGGTTAGCTGAGGAATGTATGCCAGGCTATAGTCTCCTACTTGCATGCTGTGTTTAAAGAAGAACCGCTCCTACGCTCCGCAGAACTCGCGCTGTGTAATTATATCTACTAGCAGACACCAAATTACCAGTTTAGGTCTGCAGGGCAACAACTGCAGGTGGGGTCTACAGAATAGTCAAAGAGCCAACTTAAAAATTCATGATGGCAGACTGTGTGTTTCCTCAGAGTTAAAGCCCAATGATGGATCAGTTGTTTTGTCCTCGTACGGTCTCCGGCCTGTTATCATCTAACAATGTGTGGGAATCATACCGTGTAAGTGATGGGGTTTTCCCCGCTGACAGTATCTATTTATCAAATATTTATTTAAAAAATGCCTTTAACTCAACTTTCATCTAGTCTCACATTTTCTCAAACAAGATTATATCATATTGGCTTAAAAACAAAAACAGGTTTAAATATTCAACATCAATATGTTGGCTTTTAAGCAAGGACAGATTGGAATTGCATCGCATTTATGACTTTTTACTGAGGAGTTCTCTTTAGTAAAAACTGTGCCTAATATAATGATAGCATGAGAACTGCCATGAAATCCAAAGTCTGCGCACACAGTCGTTCACTAATCATTTACCTGTCTGACATCTAGTGGTTTTAAGGGGTCATGGCAAGCATGTGCATGTCTACGGCAGCAGGAGAGATTTGCATGTTATAGCAGTGAGTGTTACAGTTTGAGTAAGTACCTTCTGTCTATCTATTTATAGCAGGACAACTTGACATGATCTAAGTTTATTTCTGGTGTTATCCTGGTATGGGGTACAAAATGTTTTCATGGAATCACTAATGGCGCATTTACACTGCAGGCCTCGCTGGGTTTGGTTAGGCCTTATTAGGCCTGGCTCACTTTAATGCTGCGCTCACATTACAGTTTAGGAACTGGGGTAGTATCTATAGCAGGCATCCTCAAAGTCCAGACTCTGGACCGAACCACAACTGTCTCTGGACTCTGAGCAAATTATACTTTTCATATGTGTTATCTGCGAGACATCGCCACAAGTCAAAATGTTCCGCTATGTCCAACAACAAACAGCACTCTGCATGCCCGACTGTTCCACTGTCTGTCTTTGTCTGTCAACGCATTGGTCCAATCACATTCAGCATCCCGTCAGTGTTTTTTTCCCCCACCAACAGTCTGCGAATCAGAGGCACAGTAGGGCGTTTTGCTGAACAAGATGGTAATCGCCGCATTCAGCTGTAATAGACATGTCAACTTGATGCTCTGCTCACGGATGAGCATACAAAACAGTTAAGATGATGACCTTACGTGTGTAAATATATGTTTTTCTTTGTGGGGGTCTGCGCCCCAAAAACAGTTTTAAGTCCTGAGAAAGTCAAATAAGACGGTGTGTAAAGCTACACTACTTTGTCTTATTGAAAAAAAAATGTTGGATCTTTAAGATTTGTATTTGAGTACCCCTGATCTATAGTAGCGCAGTGTAGGCGGAGCCGTGACATCACCTTCAATGAGCGCCCCAGAAAAACCACACAGCCGTTAGCTCTTAGCACTCAGAGCTCTTCATATCTGTTCAGAAACTAGACAAAAGTTAAACAAGTACAAACCACAGACTGTCTGTGTCATGGCGAATACAGTCGCTGGTTTATTTATGTCTGTTGGCCGTTGTTGTGAGTGTGGACGGTCGGAGCATATATAACGTTAGCTTAGCCAAGCTCCATTTAGAACACACGCATTTTAAAAGGTTTTTCGCCTGCCATCTGTCTGCAGACTTGTCAAAGCATTAATTCATGGTTTTTACTAACCGGTATCAGTATGGTGTTACTTCTGCATCATTTTGAAACGTGTATTACAATTAAATCACGGTCAAATATGTTCATCTTGTTGTAGTTGTAGCCCCCTTGACAGCGATTCTCTCTCTAGTTTAGCAAACTCAGCCCGACTCAGCCCTGTTTGTTGGCCTCGATAGAACCACGATTTAGTCGGGCCAGAAAAAAGGTGAAAAAGTAGCCCCAGGCCGGAACTAGGCTAAGTGTAAGCACAACCAAGAACAGGCCCCGCACGGCTCGGCACGCTTAAAGCGAGCTCCGCGCTGTAGTGTGAACGCGCCATAAGTGTTCCTCACCAGAGAACTGGGCGCAGCAGGCAGCTCCAGCTGTGGGTCTGCTCAGGACAGTGGAGGATAAGGAGGCCTGGATGTTGCTGCAGTACACAGCCAGCTCCGTCATCACCTCCTGAAGCTTCTGGTGGTCCACTGCACAACAAGACACCACAATAACAACAACAGAGTGGTAACGTTTAACCATTTGTGCATCTTCTTATGACAGACGGGGGGAAAAATCCAAGTGTTCTTACCCTGGCTGGGGGCGAGCAGGTAGAAGAGGGAAGGACTGGTTACTGCTGCAAAGCAGGGCTGAAAGGTGTCGTTAAGAGGCAGCTCCACTGTCTTCCAGTCCACTGGGAAAGATGGGACTATGACAAAAACAACACATAATTGCAACAAGGCAGCTAAAAACATCAACCATTCCTTTTCACCTTTTGGCCCTCCATCTGACCTTCTGACGGCATTGCAGTCGGCCCTTCAGTTGGTATCTCTTTGGCTCCTGTCGGTGTGGAGGCTTGCACAATTATTTGGGTCTCTTTATGTTCCTTTGTTTTCTCTTGGTGTCCAGAGTCTGAGGTTGTCTCTTTGGGAATCCCTCCAGGACCTATGGCTAGTTGCTCCGAGATAAGAGCAGCGGCCACATTGTGCCCTCTGCTCTCCAGCTCCACACCGTAGCCTTGTTCAGTGAGAGAGAGGACACGTGCAGAGAGCTGCTCGCCGTCCACAAGATTCTGGAACCACAGCACTGCTTCACTGCTCCACTCAGATCCCAGGGGCTGCACACCTGAGTCCAAACACAACACACACAAGCTTTGTGAGAAACCACACAACCTGGGTGAAAATGCCCCCCAGAAACACCCTCTGCTACTTTCTCATCATGGAGAAAAGGAATTCATTTCCTTTCTTATTCACACTCTCCTCCCTCTCTCACACCTACCTGTGAGCCAGCAGCGAATTGCCTGGAAGGGTAGAGTCAGGAGTCCAGGTGTAATGGATCGAATGTGGTTCTTTTCCACTTTCATGGTATAACCATAGTCCACAAAGTTTACAGACACTTCTTCAGCCAGCTCATTGACCAAAGCCCGATACCACTCTCCATCACCTGGGGAGCGAGAAAGCTCATCATGTTAAAGTAAATCCCAGAAAAACAGAAAATAAAAAGGAGAATTCTGAATATAATCTGATAGAGGTTGTTTGAAAAGTTCCATTTGTCAACAGATCATGCATTCAACTTGTAGATGAAATGTAAAAACTGCATTGAATTTAAAAACAATACATTGATCCAGAGAGCATTGTAAACCAAGATCAATGAATATCTTGTTCTGACTTGAATGCCAACGTTTCAAGCCCTTTATGTTTCAACAGTGTTCAGTCAATGATCTCACCAGGAAACATGGCACAGCAGGGCTCCCCCACTTCGGGCTCAAAAGGGGAGGCTTGTGCCTCACAATGCTTTTTCAACTCAACGCCCAGCTCTATCAGTCGCTGATGGTCTGACAATGGACAAGATGAGAAAAAGGACACATTAAAGTATAATAGTAGCAAATCATCAAATCTTAGATGGAAATGAAATGAACATAAGCTTGGCACAATACATCAATTAAAATACGTTAATTTATGTCCATCATTCTGGGAGTGCAGTAAATTATGAAATAATCTACAGCCCCCTATGATGGACAAACAACACTACCTGTGGGATTGTTGATGCGGCAGTAAAACTCCAGAGGATTCTCCACCACGCTGGCCAGCAGCGCCACTGTCTGGCCGTCACTGGGAAGCTCAGCACACGACCACACCAGAGGCTCACAGGCTGGGGGGGGCACTGAAGAGCATATTCAAACAACATTATACATGACATGCCGTACTGTCTGGCTACTTACATTATGTATATTATAGTCAAAACTATAAAGTCGTCATCAAATTCTCTGTTTAACCTGTTAGGCTCGAAAATGACATTCCCAAAACAATTGACTTATAGTGAAAACCACCCTTGAATGATGGGATAGTAGACTAAAAGCTTTACAAATCCAAACTATAACATAATAAGAATCTTGTATCAAGTTTGATGCAAAACAAGTGACATTTGACCTTTTTAGAGAGATTTAGAAAAATAAAACCACTTCTGGGGTAGGGGTTTCACAACTACTAATATTTACTAGTCGACTAGTTTTTCAAAATAGTAGTCGACTAGTCGTTACGTCATAATAGAGACACACAAAGAGAGGTTTACAACTGTATTTTCTATTGGAACTCATACAGTAACATTAAACACTGCATTTTAATTTGTGTTACATGGCTGAGTAAATAACAAACACTGGACTCACCAAAATCGACAGCAAAAAACTCTTGTTTACATAAATGCCACGTAAATCCAGTGCGCAACACTTTATTCGCTGTCCTCCACGATAACGTCCAACTTTCCATATTTTTGGTTTGGTTTGAACACCAACGCATCGACATGTGAGGGAAGGAGGCTTGACCACTTTCGGGTGATAGTGTTGCCTGCCAGGGAAAAAACCCTCTCACTCGGGGTGCTTGTGGCTGGAATAGCCAGGTAGCTCCTCGAAAGCGGGGGAAGCGGTGCACGTTTTCTGCCCACCACTCCAGTGGATTATCCATTGTGGGGATATGCGGTGTCCGCTGGCAGTAATCCCGTAGCTCATCATCCGCATCACTGTTGACCCGTGTTTTCTTGCTGTTCGTTTGCCTCTGTTCAGTGCTGACGCCGGCCCGTTGCTCACTGGTGCTAGCATTACTGCTAGTGCTAGCCATCGGCAGCGGGTGTTTCTTCTTCAGATGGTTGCGCATAACAGATTTATTTTTGTTGTACTTCAGTACAGCTGTACACAACTGACACTTCACTGTGGAGTTGGTTACATCTTCGTTGAAGTACTGCCATACATAAGAATGTCGGACTTGTTTTGTAGCATTTTGCAGCACCTCGTTTACCTCCATTTTTTTCCACGACTAGTCGACTAGGGCCTACAGCGCCGACTAGTGGTAAAGGTAGTCGACTAGTCGACTAGTTGGTGAAACCCCTATTCTGGGGTCATTTGCCATATCTCTGGCCCCCCTTGGTCGATTTTGATGATTGACACCTCTTTTGAACCGTTAGAGCCAATAGAATCGAGGGGAAGTTCCTAAAAGCCATCTAAACATTACCCATTGGTGAATGAGTGATGCGTAGCCAGAATGCCCAAAGCCGGAAGCTGGGTTGTAGCTCTAATAGTGCTAATAACATCTACTGTAATTTTCGGACTATAAGGCGCACCTGAATATAAGCCGCAGCAGCTAAATTGAATGATGTGTACATATATAAGCCGCACTGGACTATAAGCCGCAGGTGTTTTAATGTTTAATTACCATATGTAAGGGTTCGTGCACAGAGGGGATTGTCGGGAAAGAGATGGCTGTTTGAGGAAGCTCCCATTTATTAACATTTCAACAAACAAGTTGCATATTTGCATAACGTATTCAAGTGTTAGCATTTAGTGCAATAGTAGCTACAGAACATGTGCTGTGTAAACTGTACTGTATCACATAGCGTTTCAGACACACAAACTTTTCAACTGTCAAACTTAAACGGTGCGCTCCCAGCGCACGTACCGGCAGTGATCTACAGCAGTGGTTTTCAACCAGTGGTACGGGGACAAACTATCTCGCTCTCGTAATGTCTGTCTGTCTTGCTCTCGTTCTGTCTCTCGTACCACTCTCGGTTCCACTTTTACTTTTGCGCACTACCTGTCTCACTCTTTTCCGGCCTCCAGCTTTTCCTGCTGGAGCCCGCCACTTAAAGGTGGGGGCGCGGACCGGCCATAGAGCCCATAAAGTTAAAGGTGGTGGACTGTAACCTGTAAAATCCATAGATTTAGGAGGTCCCCTAGTGGCCGTTAGCTGTAAAAATCCATAGATCAGCCGCACCGTTATATAAGCCGCAGGGTAGAAAAATGGAAAAAAAGGCGCGGCTTATAGTCCAAAAATTACGGTAATATGAAATCTCTGTTTGACAAAAATGGGATGATGGATTATCAGTAATAATTTCAAAGTGACACAGAAACATTGGATTAACCTTCGGCAGCGTTTTATGCGTTTTAATGCCATTGAACACAACTTTTGATCAGAAAACAGCAACGGTAAGAATTATTTTCCGTTTTGGTCCCGTAAAGCTACGTTGTGTGATGTCTGAGTTTGCTTCCCTTGCCGCGAGTTTTGATCGCTCAGTGATAATACTTACACCCCTAGAATCTGTGGAATCTAGGCTTGCTAGCTGATTGTTTGTGCAGATCCGATAAGTAATAAAGTATTTATACCATGAGTTCTGCGCGTTAGCATTTTTGCGCTTAGTGCTAATTCAGAGGCTTGGCGTTTGAGTTGCATTTCGTTTAACTAAAAATTGTGTTAGCTGAGTTTCTTCCCGTTAAGTGGGTATGGCACATTAATATTGTTGTAAAATATTAAGAAGCCCTGAGACAGTTTCGTGAAAAAAAAAAGCCCTGTGATAGAATATTCAGACTCAAATAAATTGTTATCAGCTTTATGTCCAATATCTGGGAAGGTAGAAATAGTCATCTTTGTAGTTTGTTCTCAACTATTTTAAATAAAATATTTTTTTAAATAATTGTTTTTTTTGGGGGATTTTTCTCACTGTTTTAGACATACCTTTATATAATGATCATATCAAGTAACATCATCATTTTAGACATCCCACCGTGTGGTTCTGCAGCAGCAGGTGTCTGCTCAGCCTGCTGCTCACTGCTGGTTGGCGGAAGAGGAGCAGGTACAGCGAAGCCTGCTGCCATCAGCAGCTCGGCGACATTGGCCTGAGGATCACTGGCCTCATCAATCATGGCCACCAAAGCTTTGTTATCGAGTGCTCTCTGGATTTCCACGCGCAGTATTCGATTGGATACCCTTCGCTGCAGAGCCAGCAGGCACTCCTCAGACCAGACCTCCCCCACAGGCTGCACCCCTGGAAAGAGACCAGTGAAAGAGGATTGAGAAGGTTTGAGTGACAGATCGTTTCAGATATACATTTGTGGTTTTAAGTTTGTGTTTAACTCTGCAAACAAAATCCTCAAATGCTTTGCAAAACCTTAACTTTATGCCATAGAACCCATAGAACCTACTCACATCAAATTCATATTTAAATAGCAAACTGCTTCAGGGGCATTGTAGATATATTTGTTCTAGGAAAATAAATGTATAAATACAAGAGACATTTTATAGCTATTGGAGATAAATAGAAGGATTTGCTTAATTAGTCTTGAGCAAACGAAAGGCAAACTGAAAAAATAGCTCTAAAAAACAAACCGGATTTTTGCGGTTGTTGAAGGCCACTAAAGAATGAATGAGGAAAACAATGAAAACATTATTTAGGCCTGTCACTCAAAGCAGATCCCTCAAACAATTTAGCACACTTTAGTAAGTTGTAACCATTAAACATGTGCTTTGTGGTGCATACATTACCTGCTAGACCACACGGCACAGCCTGCATGGGCAGGGCCAGCAGTGAGGAGCTGATAGGCCGCAGGTGGCCTAATTCCACCTCCTCAGAGTTGCCAAAATCTAGGTAGCCCACACAGACACGCTCCTCTGATGAATAGGCCAGAATTTTGGCCCTGTACCACTGCTTGTCCTCTGGAGAAAACAAAAACACAGAGGTCAGAGCCTTGGGTAACAACGCATGTCAACCAAATACTACATTTGATATTATTATTTAAATCACTTTAGCACATTTATAAGAGGGATATACTTAAGCAATAGCTCACGGCCTGTCGTGAGCTATTGCTTTTATAAAACGGTTACCAAGTGTGGCAATATGAAAGAAAAATACACACTCTAATTTAAATAGTTTTTATTAGTAAATAATGATGTTCAAAATAAAATAGTGCCTCCGTTGCCTTCTGCACAAAACATGCGAGGTGGTTGCTATGCAACAACACTAACAGCTAGCGAACATATTAGACAGAGAGCGTTGATCCATTATTTGGCTGTTTATTTACATTAATGTGTATGTTGCTGTTTATTGTGCATCCACTGAAAAACTGTCCAGCATCAGTAGCATGGCTTACGTGGTCACTTGTATAGGTTGAGGTTGTTCGAGGCTGTTGCTTGGCGTGGCGAGAATATTGCTCCACTTTCTCCGGTCCCCGAGATTGGGCTTCCAGTAGCTCTGGAGAGAGCTTTCGCACCTGTGGCCACTACGGTCATCATTTCTCTGCTTTGTTTCAAAACCCGCATCAGAAAGCTTTTGAATGGTGGTACTTTTCCAGTTGGTCTACCTGCTCTTCACGTAGCTCTGCATGTCGTCGTTTAGGTGCTTTTTTTTCTTGAGATAGGCACTGCTCAATCCACTCCTCCATAGTAAGACCCCCCCGGAGGTCGAAGTTAATCTTAAATGTTTCCATTTGATGCTTTGTAAGTTTGTTTCGTAACGGAAGAAATGCAAATATATTTATAAAACTGACAAGTCAAATCAAGCAATCTGATTGGTCGATGGTGTTTTGGCTTTAAAAGTAGCACAATTCATTATGTCAAACCTTGGAAAGAGTATCCCTGTGATATCCATGCCCTAAGGCCAAAGGAACTGCACACTGAATATTTTTTGCCGTTTGATGTCTATGTCTGGACCGCTGCATAAAAAGGAGGGTTTCTGCCCCGTTACTTCTCCGCTGCTTTCTTGTTCCAGCCCAACTGTTTTTCTTAGACGCGGAGGGATACTGACATGTTGTGAAAAGCAACTTACAATTCTACCCGTGGTATACGCTCAGTATATCACGGCTAAGAACCAATCAGATTGCTTGATTTGACTTGTCTGTTTTTAAATTGCAAATACACAACAACTAGGTTTCAATGTTACTCCTGTGTATATGTTATACCTGAGAACTGAGCACAGCAAACTGTGCCGGGGGCTGGTCTGAAGTTCTGGGGGGTCGGGGTCTGGCTGCCGTGCTCCCTCAGCTTCAGCTGCAAGTCCTGAATGACTCCTGTAAAACAAAAGCTCACAAGTTAAAGATATAGGTTTGGATGGTGCGTTTGTAGTACCAGATGAAATGCTACTTACCAGCGTTCTCCACCTTCTGTATGATGATGTCATCGGGTGACTGGAGGTGGGTGACCACAACAGAGAAGGAGTCGCCCACCGCCTGTGTGAGGGGCTCCGGGGGCTGAGCCCAAGTGTTGTCATCCTTTCCATCAGAGCAACGCCTGAAGTTCTCCAAGGATGCACTCACCATGGCATCTGAGGGAAAACAAACTTTACTTACCTAAATTGATAGCAAAAACACAACAAACGCAGAAGGGCAAGAATTCCATTAAATCAGAGACTCAATGATTTGTCATATTTATATATCCTTCAAATCTGTCTGTAAAATTAAGTGACTTTCATTTCTTTTGATACCGCAAAAGGCATCTGTATATTAGATATTTCAGCAAACTGTGGTGTTGTGTAACTTCTTTGAGGCTATGAGCCATATGGTTGCATTCATTGTTGTGAGAATATTGTATTGCAGTGTTTTTGGACACTTGTGAATTATGCGTAATGTTTTGTTTTTGTTGAGCGCACAGGAATAAATTCCAAATAAACTTCTGTTGATGTGCAAACGATTGACTCTTGAATCGTGTAACAGGGATGGATGAAGTTATCTCCCCAGCTATATCCCTTATGTCACAGCCCTGTTCTGCAGACTGATTTCAGATTGGGTGGCTAAGCACATATGGCTTACTTATTTCTTGGCGAGTTGGTGTTTCGCTGACTGTTTCCACTGCTGCATATCCATGCTCCAGGAGGAATGCGCTCAACTTCTTTCCTAGAAGACAAAAGATAAAGAGTTTTATGTATGGCTTTAAACGTTTGCAAATCCTTTCCTCTGTATCTCTATCACAAATAACACTTAAACCATTAATTACCCATGATTTCATCATTTTCCAACTTTGTATAACCTACCCATGGAAAGCAGGATATCCACAGCATGAATGCGACCATTTTCTAGGGTTTCCTCGAGCTTAACAGTCACAGTCTTGCCGGCCAAGAGCCGTTTCACTGACAAACAGCACTCGGCTGACCAGCTGTCAGTCACAGGCACCACCCCTGCAATACGGCACTCCATTGCCTGGGAATGATAGATGCAATTGCTAATGTCATCATGCTAGCTGTAAGACACTGAAAGACTGTCTAAGTGAATTGTATGTTGTGACAGTGTTTTATCTTTGCCATGCTTAAAAACGGTATATAGTGGAGCGTAAATGCACTTACACATGGACAAAATGGCGGAACATTAGCTGCAAGAGGCTTGATCCTGTCCACAGGGACATTCTCTTCATTGCCAAAGTCAATGTAAAGGATTTTAGCTGTCTTCTGGTCAGCAGCCAAAGTCTGGACAAGGCCTCGGTACCAGTTCTACAAACACACACAAATAGAGTGAAACATACAAGTGATACAGGCAATGATTGAGCCAATCGGTATATTCAACTTTTTCAGTGATTTCATCGAGAGGCCTCTGCTCACCATGTCAAAACAGAATTTAACCCCGCAGACCTCTCCAACGTGGGGTACGTATGTTGTCACTGATGAGCAGCTGTACGTTTTCTGAAGTTCTCTGCTGATTCTTTGAAGAGCGACCAGCAGCTCAGGACTTTGGGCAAGGATGAAGAACTTGCCAGGGCTGTAGAACTCTACAACAGATGCCTGACAACCAAACAAAATCACAACAAAGTCATTGCATGTTAGTATTTTTAAAAGTTGGTTGGATCAGTCTTACAAATGAAGGGCAACTGGATATGTTATACCTGGATGTCTGTTCCCTTAATACTTTTTGTCATATGCAAGTCCTTAAAAAAGACCCTCTCGAGGCTGGATGCATCACATTGCTTAAAAAAAGAAGAAAGAGGTTTAACATACATAACAAACATTGATCACAAATCATTCACATTGGCCTATTTCAAATCTGCAAATACCTTAGACTCAAGCATGCTAGCTTGGTCTCCCGTCACTGGCAAAGCTTCAGTTTCCTGAGATTTCTCTCTGAGATTAAAAGAAACGTGTCAGTGCACATTATCTATTGGACAATATATAATAAATCTATTCTTGACTGGTGAATCACATATTGATATTTGCTTTAATTAGAAAATCATCACAGCTGACAGTAAGTAGCACTTAGGGTTGACCCAGCTTACTTTGCAGGTTCTGGATCAATGGACTTGCACATGTGTCTGTGTGCCTTCCAATCTTCTGTCTGACACACCACAGAGCAGTAGGACGTCTTCTTGCAGCGCTTACATCGAACACTTCCTGTCACGTGAACATTTATTAATTAGATTGCTAATTGTATTAGATTTAAATAGAAATATGCACCATCAAAACTTTTCTAAGTGGTAAGAAGGAATTATCTAGTAAAGGTCATCAAAATTGTTTTTGTTTTGACTCAATAATTGATCATTCTCGACCGGTGTTTCCCCTACCATTGTCTTGGAGGGGCGCTGTGCCCTGCAAAGGGAACCCCGCTCCCCCTGAAATTCAAAATGTTATACATTTTTATTTTATTTGTTATATTATTTGTTTTAATATATATATAAAACTATAGCACCAAATTGCAACTCATCTATATCTACTGTAACTTTTCACATTGAACATTTGCTCTTTTACTAAATAAACTGAACGCTCTCATTTTAAGCTGTGAGTGTAGTGTTTTTGACCCTAAGAAACACTGATGCATTAAAGTGGACCTATCATGCTATATTTGAATAATATAGTGTAGGACCATACCTATATAAGGCATATTTATACTTTTTATTTTTCAAAATACCAAACAGATCATGCATTTTAGCCATTCCTTATTTCGCTCAATTTAACACTGTCTTTGCATGGGCTGATTCTGTGAGAACAGCACCATCTACAGGCCTGGCATGTGTACTACAGCGTCTCCAGCGCTTTCGAACGGCAATGTCCATGGCTCCTGATTGGTGGAGTTGGCCCAATAGCCTAGTGCCACTTCTGTGAAGTAGTAGAAGTGTTCAAATCTGGATCAGTATGCATCAGATCCGTTGCAGCCCCTTTTTAAGAGATTTGAGTATGGAGGAAAATAGAGAGGGTTGTGTTTTCTGACACTTGGTGAGTTCCCTGGAACACCGGGGACACATATTCATGTATAAAAGACGTACAAAAGTGCATTTTGCATGATAGGTCACCTTTAATCAATAACAATAATCCACAGCTCCTCTCTTGGTCTGCTTCAGAGGATTTAAAAAATATATATCCCAATGCCACCCCCTGAACTTTACATGCCATTTTACTACAACATTACCTTTCTGACCACAGAAGTTGCAGAAGTATACCACCAGTGCTGGCGGCATGGATCCTAACATCTATTAAAAGGGAAAGAAAATGTGGAAAATGGCAATGTACAGCAAAACATATTAATTAATCTAATCATAAAGAACAGTAAAGTTGTTACATACTACAGGTTGATCCATGCTGACTGGTGCATTTGTAGGGCCTGCAAAAAAAGATAAATGAACAAATAAGGGCCAAAGTAATACAATTTCCATGCTTTACAGTTAACGTGGTATTGCGCTGCAGTTACTAATTGCATTGTACAGTTGTCCAGATTAGAAAAAAACAGGTATTCCCGGCAGGTGTCTCATGTAATAAAAGCCTTTCGGCTAATGATTGCAATGATTACCGTCTTCAACGGCACCTAACAGGGGCTGCACAGGTGTTGCATCGGACATGGTGGGAGCCTGAGGTCTGGTCCGAGGCCGAAGCCTCGGGCCGACAGGAGCGAAGGGGCTCGACAATGGCTTCCTCAGAGGCAGGTTAGGTCGAACAAAGTTTGAAGCAAATGGGCGGTGCATGGCGGCAGCTGCTAATGTTAAAAATATTCGGTTATGTTAGACAGTTTATTAAAAGTATATTTCAAGTATAAAAAGTGAACAAAAGCATCGTCATGCTCCTCTCAGGGAGAACACGTGCGTTTTTAGCTAGCTAATCAGCATTGACCCGCTAACGTTTCACTTAGCTGGGACTGATGTTAGCCCGCTAGCTACTTTTAGCAAATTACACGGCGACAGTTGAACATAACGTTGAACAATATACTGGAGTAATGTTGTTATACGACACAGTTGTAATTATAAACCACCAAATAATGAAATATATATACACTTTATAGATTAATATTGCGCAGCCAATAGTTGTTACCTGAGTGCACGTGCTGGCAGAATGGGTGAAAGTGCCGAACACATGCGCACTGGATTGTGTGTAGGTCTATGCTCAAAGGGTGTGGTCCATGGGGTGTGGTCAGGATAAATATATTTGTATTGGGTTAATATTAAGCTGTGACATTGGTATCCATACATATCCAAAATGATAATTGCTTTTTTTTAATTATAGGAACAACAGATTGGCCTTGGAGGTATGAGGAATTTAAGTGACTTGAAAATATTGTTAGTGCTCATGCCTGCAACCTCTCCATCATGTGCATTGATTGCTGGCTTTGTCACTCAGTCATTGCACAATGCACACTGACTTTATTAATTGCATTTCAGTCAAATAATGTATCAGTACAATAATCATGGGCTGCAAGTCAGTACATGTATCACATCAACAGTATGTGACATGTTGTATTACGTGTTTTTTTCTTTGTTAATTGTTAAAATATTAACGTGTCTGTAAATCTATAAAATCATGTGAAAGTTTACCTTTTTCTCTTTTTTATAACAATTTAACTTGTGACGTTTGACATTAAGACAAAACAGTAAACATTTAGGCATAATAACAACTTGAGACAGAACCGGCATGGTAGCAGGGTACAACATAACAACATAGGGTAGCTGTAATAGTAGAAATAATAAAGAGGAAAAGAAAAAACAGAAAAGGAAGGCTATAAAATGGGAGCACATTTAATGTGGAGGTGTACCTGCCATGCGTTTACGTCAGACTGACGTAACTTCTCACTGGTCTCTGATTGGTTTATATCTCCTCATCATTTCTCCCGCAGTGGCCATATTTGTTGATGTGTCATATCAAAGTGACTTGTTGGGGCTATCAGCTGTTAAGGCAGAAAGCTCAAAGTTATCCCTTATACCGGTTCGATCGCATTGGATTACAACATGGGCTTTTTGCATTCGGTAGGTGAAAATATAATCATGTTTATTAAGCGTCATGTGTCTTGTATGTTGGATTGCAGCGTTAGTTTCGCTAGCTGCAGTGTAGCTAACGCCTCTCTTATCAACGTTAGCTTAGCTAGCTACAGTAAGCAGTGGATCCATACAATATGTCAGTCTGCACTTATGCGTAACATACATTTGAACCACCCATTATTGGTATCATATGTGTTACGTTATGCAAATCGTGTCACTAATACCTTGTTTTGGTTAACTAAGCAGCTAGCAAGATTAAGTTAGCATTGGTATGGCTATCGTTAAATGAACCGAACTGTTAATAAAACGACAGTAAATACAAATGGCACTTCGGCCTGCTGCTATCTAACTACACAGTCACCTACCCAAGGCATGAAAACGTAAATCGTGTATTTTGATTCGGCTGGTTACTGATTATTATGTTCACTCATTTTGACATTGATGGCATGACACCTGTCGAAAGAGCATCAACGCCAGTGTGTGTTTTTATCTGTTGTGCTTTCACCATTTACGCGATAAGCTTAATTGGCTGGATATATGTGGCTATGATCTACCTATTACTCATTAACGTAATGCGGTAGTTATGGAAAAACTGTAGAGAGTACGGATTAGATGATACGGAAAAAGCAATGACAAATTGTTCTGGTGTGATTCAGGATCAGGAAACATAGTGTTGCATATCATCTTTCAAATGCAATATCTAAAACTAAAAGCCATGGGGATAATGTTTAACTTATATTTGATATATGAGGTTCAACACATGACTGAATGTTTAAGTATGAGACGGGAGGACTTTGTTTATTAACCATTTCCATGTCTCTGGTGTGAAGAGGTTTAGTGGCCTGTTAATTTAAATCCCTCACATAAAGTGACCAAGAAAAGTGTCATCAAGCTAATCCATAAATGTTGTATTTCATATTCTTAAAAGTAGACATGTAAATACCAACACGTGTTCATCATGTACCATTGGTCATCCCTTAGGAAAGTGCTATATAAATAAAGCTTTATTATTATTATTAGGAGATACAGTTTTTCATATTGCTTCAATTGTATACTGTACTTGAGAAACATCGTACAGTTCTTTTCCATAATCAAATCCTACCAAGTGTGTCATGAGAGATTTGAAAGATAATTGCATTAGGGTGAGGCTTTGTCATGATCTAAAATACCTATCTAAGTTGTATGACATACAGCGCCACAGACCAACAAGTGTAACCCACGTAACAGGTGTTGATAAGACCAAACAGCTTAGTGTGTGTCTGTTGGTTATGACTCTTTGTTATGTGGTCCTTTTGTTAACAAATCCTCTTGCAAATAACCATGTGGAAATATAAATCTTGCTCTCTGGTTACTCCTAGCTCACCACAAGGACAACATTGTGCCCAATGACCATGTAAAAAGCTCCCGGCTGCTATATTGGTTACATTCAGGAATTTTAGGCTGTTCACAGAAAAACTATTGTGACCAAATGTATGAAAACAGTTATTTTGTTTTGCACAATTTTTGAATCTTGCTATATTCTCTATGTCTACCTTTACCTCTACCAGATTTGAACCAGAGAGGGACCATGGAACAGCCTGGTCCTGCCTCGGATACACACATGATGGAGGGATCGGAGGTTGAATCCGTGTCAGAAGAGTCACAACCGGGGAATCAGCACCACAACAGCGCATCTAACATAGAAGAGGAGGAAGACATCTCTCACAACCACAGTGCGGATGAGGCGGACAAGTTCAGTCAGGCAAACGATGAAGCAGAGCTTGACAGAGAATTCATCAAGACTACAACAGATGTTCAGACAGGCATACAGACAAGGTCGGAAGCTCAAACATGCAGTCAGGAACATGAAGAGGGGAGTGAGCTTGATGCTGGCTGTGACAGCAGTACAGCTTTTATGCAAAGCAAGCTCCCTTCCCTTTCAGATGAGGCTGTTGGAGCTTCAGTAGCCCCAGTCATAGCTTTGGATGAGGTGGAAAGCTCTGATTCTGTTTCTGAAGGCACAGCCGAAACCTTATTGACTCTTAATGAAGTGAAGGATTCTCATGCCACACACTGCAATGAGCAGCCATCAGTCTCGGTCACAAATTGTCCCACAGAGCCATCGCCTGCTGATGATAGCAGCTCAGCAGAGAGTCCATCATCCCCTTCCCTCCAAAGTGCTTCCAAAAACTCCCCTACTGACTCGACAACCACCTCCGGGTTCTGCAACGGCCCTTCTAGCCCCAGTTCAGACACAGTGGGCTCATCACCTGCTTCCAGCCCGCAAACTAGTGCCGACAACCCGGCCCCCTCCCATTCCTTCTCAAGTCCGTATGACACTGATTGCAGCCGAAAGCTTATCTCCCAGATCCAGCGCTCCCTGTCACAGGAGTCGCTGCTGGATGAGCTCGAGTCAGAGCTGTTGTCTTGTCAGCTGCCTGAGGGGGAACGTAAAGGTGAGGGCAAAGGAAGCCCACCTATCAACGGACTCCCTACAGACCAAGAGAACTGCATGGTGGTCTTTGAGAAGTGTGTGCAGTACCAGTATGCACAGCAGGAGAAGTCGATTCAGAGGTAAAGTGCTATTTCGTCAGTTAGAATGGACGCAGTATGCCGTCAGTTATTAGATTATTTCTGTCTCTGGTTTATCTGCTGCCTAGAGTAGCTGATTATTTACAAGGCCACCTTCGTAACGTCATTTTAAACTGCTATTTGTACAGAACTTGGTCAGTTTTGCAAGTGTTTTACCTACTTTCTAAATGCTATTGTTTTTCTTTTCCTTACACATTCTTTTTTTTAATCTTCCTTGATTTAGCAGACACACAAGAATAATTGTTTCAAGTAATGTTTTTGTAACTCTTTGGCTAAATGACAGAGAGTGACCCAAATACTTTCCTATCCGGCGCTGTTCATTACAACACTCTACATTCTTCACTAATTGGCTTGGACTTGACCTGAATTGGTATTGTGTGTTGTTGTTTCTGTCTGTGTATATAGGCTGCTCGAGGAAAACAAGAGGCACCAGGAGCTGATTTTGGGTATATGTTCAGAGAAGGACAACATGAAGGATGAACTAAAAAAGAGGACAGAAACCGAAAAGCTGCACATGGCCACTATTAGAAAGGTTAGTTTATTTCTCTATTGTCCATTCACATTGTTCACGGTTCATATGGCACTGACTGTTGGAGCACAAACACAAGTAATGTGCTCTGTATCATCAGCATCCCTTGGTCCAACACAGGCATATTCTGAAATAATGGGCCATGTTTGTCCTGCGTATCTCTCCAAGCTATTTTTAATCATTTTTGGAACACAATGGAAGCATATGTTTTTCATTAACAAGGAAGCGCTCCTCTAAAATGTTTTGTCTCACTTCCTCCCTGGCGTGGACATTGATTTTGGCCGTAAAATGTTTTGTGTTAGAGACTGACACAGCTGAAGAAGATGCTATAACTAAGTTTATGGTTAAGAGCATTGATTCTTTAAAAGTATTTTCTACCTGTAATTTAACGAAGCTTGCGTACAAGTACTTATCTATTAATTGGATCTGGTCTAGCATCACTGTTGCCATAGAAGGAACAATAATTGATTCTTGCTTTCTTGGTAACAGCATTTCTTTAAGCATTATGTAAGCAGTAGGAGGGATTTTTATGGCATGAAACCAGTGTATGCTTTTTCTTTTTTTCTCTCCAAACAACATATTTAATTATGTTAGACATATATTAGGGATGTCCCGATCACCTTTTTTTGCTTCCGATCATTTGATTTTGACAATTTGCCGATACCGATTTTTCCCGATCCGATCTTTATGCAATGCATTAAGAGAAAAAAAAGAAAAAAAGCATTCAAGTTGTCCCTTAAGGTTATTTTTTTATTTAAATTGGATATTCTATCCAACATGGATATAGCTTCTTTTTTTCACAGCAGCATTGGATCAGTTCAGTTGTGCAGCATTGGATCAAAACAAAATAAAGCTTATCAGTACTCGTTAGCTTACTGCTACAATTAGACACTGCGCCCACTCTGTTGCCAGATTTGAGAGAAATAAGCAACCAGGTCTATGAAAACAAGCCCCAAAGAAGCAACACATACATGATGTTGTGTAATTTGAAACCAAAACTAAGGCCTCAGGATGACTTTAAGACTTGAACATGGTCATTTTTGTTTTGTAACATTGAATTAAAAAAAAAAAAAAAAGTATTTTATTAATTTATTTTTTTTAAATCCCGATCCCCGATTTTTTTCTCCCGATTCCGATCTTTTGAAAATCACGTGATCGGCTCCGATCCCCGATCACGCGATCGGATCGGGACATCTATAACATATATTGTTTCAGAGATTGCCAGAGATATTTCAGCAATATTTTCCAATAAAGGTCTCAGATTTCCAGGACTGGAACAAAGCCAAACTGACTTCCTCTTCGTGCGCTCTCTAAATTCATTCAGCCTCCAACATTGTGAACCAGGTGTCACCCTGTGAAGCAGGTTATCGCAGGTGTGGCATTGACTTACATGTGGCCTAACAAGTTGTTGACCTTGTCTACTCCCTGTTTATACAGTTGGAGGGCAGGGTGGAGGAGCTGCTGAAAGAACTGAAGGAATCTCGGGATAAACTCATCCATCAGGACCATGCGGCTAAGGCTGCCCTCCAGCACATGCAGAAGGAAACGTCACACAGGCTTGAACAGGTATAACGGGGACACAAATAGTTGACAAGCTGATCACACTATGTAGTTTCGCCCTAGTCTGACCCGTATTTGCACATCTGGATTTGTTCCAGTTGGCTGCTACAGTATCTTTATTTTGCCAATCAAGTTTAACTCCCAATGAAAACTTGTAAATATTATTATTATACCCATTCAGAGGTTTTTTTTCATTTTTTTTGTGGAACTATGGTGGGAAATGAAACTTCTGTATTAATTTAATGTAGCGTGCATTTCAGTTTTACCCAGAACCCTTTACATTTCTTTCGAGTCATCTGATCAAATGTTTTAAATGATAGCTATGGACATTTATCCAGTCCTGTTTGGAATAAAAGGAGAGACTTGCCTTAAGTGAAGATGATTAGATTTCTTCGAGTTGAATTAGTGATAACTTCAGACACTTCTACCAAATGCTTTAGGGATACTTGGTGATATACACATTTAGATAAGATAGAATGGGATGCTCAGTTGTTTGAGTATTATTGATATATTGACTACAGCTTCTGTGGTCAGAGATGTCCGGCAACTGTCAGAGAGAAATGGAGAGAAAGGCATTTCAAACCACAACACACCACTTGTTTGCACTCTTGATCATCAAGACATTCAACATAAATAATTAATGCTGTATGTGTACAAGAAAATGGGTTTTCAATATCCATTAAGAGAGTTCAGGGATAAGGAACAGTCTTTTGAGAAATGAATTCAAGATTTGCATTCGCATTTGGTGTATGTGTAAACCAGGTTTATGCCAATGAATCAATATCACTTGTCCCACTTTAATTAACTAAAGTTGTTCTCATCCTAAGATTTAAATGATAAAGATTACTCACAGCATGACAAAAATGCTGTATCTTAGTTTTTTCCACTATCTTTGTCAATGTTTGCACAAAACAATTACCTGAACGGTCAAGCTCTTTGCTCCCCTAACTCTTGCTATTGCAGATTGAAGAAGAGCACATTTTTCCTCCAATAGTTTCTCCACCTGGTTGAAAGCATGTAGGGCACATTTCTCTTGACAATTTCTTAATTTCACTGTTCAGTGAACAATAGGAGGTACATTTTGCACTCGGTCGTCTCGTTTAGCCCTTCCTTATATCAGTCCTTCCTTACAACAAGATGGGGGGTCCAGTCCTAATCAACTGTTGTATATTGTATTATATATTTTTTACTTACTGTATTTTATTTGAAGTGCACATTGTGATGCCCAAAGCACAACATTGGCTTTATCTATTTCACTGAAAAAAACAAAAACTCTTATACAGTTTTCCCCTTCTTCTCTTGCTCTCCTGAAAGTGATATTTCACATAAAAGAAAAACCTGAAACTGTGAAGTGGCACATGAGCATTTTGTTGGCATGAGGAATGAACACACAGGTGTGAGACCTGTAGTATGTACCACAGTGTCCTGCTATGAAACGTGCAAAAATAATAAATAAAGGGTTGATAATTAAAATATTTTCTAGTTTGCATGTGCACTAAATAATGAAGTATTAATACAACCTAGTAAACATTCAAATAGGCAACATCAAATTGCCTTCGTAACATTGCTGTCAAGCGGGTGCATCTCAGCTCTATTTGTAAAATGTATACAAGCTGACAGTGAGAGTCAGCACTTTGTTTGCATCCACACTAAAAAAAACGAGGTCGTTCTCACCCTCTATCAAACTGTCCATAATTCATTACTTGTACAAGTCAACGTTGACATTTGGGAAATTATACAAGCCTATATTTCATGATCCATTTCAGGTGAACAAGAAGTGTGACGAGGCCCGCCTGGAGAAGGAGGGCATGGTGATGAAGTATGTGCGGGGGGAGAAGGAGGCCCTGGACCTGCGGCGGGATAAGGAGAGTTTGGAGAAGAGGCTGAGAGAAGCCACGAAGGAGGTGGACCGCCAGGCCCTCCGAGGAAACCAGCTGGCTCAGGATAAGGGTCGGATGCAGCAGCTGTACGACGCCAAGGTAAACACTGACAGGTTTACATGCCTTGTTAAAGAGTGTTTGTTTTTCTCAACAACAGCGATTTAGCCTTAAAGTTACCTATTACAAAGGTACATTACTGTTATTTATGGTAATTCGTTTTTTGTTGCAGTGTTTTGAAGTGGTAAATTGAGTGAATTTAGTATTATTTGCCACTCTGAACAATATAAACATTATTACAACTTATTAGTTTGTACTTGAGAGTAAAGGACACCACGTCACATGTTCATTCTCCACATCAGTTTATTATAGACGAACAAACACTGTTTTGTGCATGCTGATTTGATCTTGCTTGTCATTCTTACCATGGTCAGCAGTTTGTTGGATTTCCGACTTGTAAGCTTCCTATACATATTAGAATTAGCAGGAGAAACACATCAGGATTGTTAACTATCTCAGCTCAGCTGATGACCCGTTGCTCTCCTAGCCTCTGATCCTGATCCTGCTCTTGCTTCACCCATCTCTCTGTCTCTCAGGAAGGCGAGGTCGGCAGGTTGAGTCGAGAGGTGGAAAAGTTAAAAGAGGAGATCAACTCACATCTCATCAAGGTCAGATGGGCCCAGAACAAACTGAAGAGTGAGGCGGATGCACACAAGGTAATGGAAATGTTATTGACTGTCAAGCCGGATCATGTTTTCAACAGATATTACTACTAAAATGTGCTTTTAGTTTACAGGCAGACATAGGGGAAATACATTTAGGTTCCAATGCTACTGTAAACATATCGAAAACACAGAGAAGAGATCAGTATATTTGTATTCCTTTCAGAATAACATTGTGCTTTGGATGTGTTTTGTATTTGGCATGAACCTGAACTTGCTGCGGTCAAATTGTATTTAAATGATACACTGAACACACAGCTACATTTACATATCTAATAAGGTTGACTACATACAGTACAGTACAGTACAGTGGGCATATCAGTTTGAACTTATTTTAGATTGGTGGTTAATGTTGATTTGCTCCATTCACCTTACAAACCACGCCTGTTGTTTGTCAAACATCTGCATCTGCCAAGTATTTTCAGAATACAAATGGCGTCCCCTTTATCTGCAGCCGCTCCATAAAACACACGATTTAGACTTGTCTTTTGATTCAGGGGCGAAATGAAATGGGGGTGAAAATGGTACAGTGATGACCCTGAAAGGAAATCATCATTAACATTGTAGCTATTTTGAAAATGACTATTACAAAATAATGCTTTTTGTTTTGCCGCCTCCAAGCAAATGCACAACTATAAACAGAGGAAAGTGAATACTCGGTAGTTGCTCAAGGCCGCAGGAGCTGAGCCACTAATGTTTTCTTTTGTGGGGGTTTGTGTGGTTGTTGGGTGTGTACATCACAAATAATATTATGCATTTGCTAGGAAAGAAACAAACATTTCCAAGTTATTGCACAGCTTTTATAAATTACGAGTTTTATTCAGAAGCAAAAAGCCTTTTTTACTGTCATTATTACAACATATTGTTTATGTTATGTATCTGCGTGCAGGAAACTAAAGACAAACTGAGAGAAACCACTTCCAAATTGACCCAGGCCAAAGAAGAGACTGAACAGATCCGCAAGAACTGCCAGGACATGATCCGAACATACCAGGTCTGTGGTATTTATCACATGGGAGCATTAGTTTGCTCATGATCAATAATGTGAGCAAATATGAAATACCTGTCCATGTGTGAGAAACATCTTGTCTTTGTTTGTTGGATGTACTGGAGCTGGAGAATGCATGTTTATTTCGGCAGATTAACACTTGTGTGCGTAGCAAAAATCTGAGAGTGCAGTCACTGAGCCAACTCACTGAAGATTTGAAACGATTGGTCAAAGAATGAAGTAGTCAAATCTGATTGGACAGTGAGAAATGCATCACACGCTCCTGCCTTCACATACATGGACTGAGTGATTCTATTTCCATGTCATTATTTTTATTTTTTTCATTTGTTATATAAACTTTGCAATTAGATGAGCAAAAAATCAACTTGAATGATTTAGTTTTATTAGAACGGCAGTTTTCATTTAGTCCTTGTGATGGTAGCAGAGAGCCGCTTAATATTTCTCTCTGTTTGAAAAGAGTATTTGAGCCATTGTACTCGATCACAGTGACAGCAGATTTACACAGTAATACTGCATTTATTTAGTTATAATGTACATTGCGACTAATATTCGTATTCACACCATTCTTGCACTTGAACACAGTTAATCATAGATCCCAATTTTCAGCATTATTATTTACACCCTGTTGCCGTGTATATATATATATATATATATATATATATTATAGTATGATATGCATATTTTTCATACTTAGTTAACTTTTCTGCATGCACATAATCCATTATGAGTAATATATGACTCAAAAAAGGTGTCGTTTTCCTGTCTATTCCCACTTATCAGCCATTTCTTATTGATTTACTCTTAAGGCAAATAAAGTTGCATGTTATATTTTTCATTTCAACTTCTTTTTTTGTGTGCTTTGGATATGCTGAGCCAATCTTATGTTGTTATATCACCGTTCACTTCCCTCCTCTTCTATTCTCTCTGTCACTCTTGATTGTTGTCTTGTTTTTTAACCTTTTGACCCCCCATCTCCTCCAGGAATCAGAGGAAATCAAGTCCAACGAGCTGGATGCTAAACTGAAGGAGACCAAAGTCGAGCTGGAGAGACACAAGCAGGAACAAACAGGCCAATTAGAGGTGCTAACCACTGTGCTCACACACAAACACTTTCAAACACACACACCTATATGTATACGCAAGTACTCATTAGTGTGTACATTAGCTTAAGTAGGCGCTTTCAGTCCTGGACCAAAGGTGAAGCTTTACCATAAACATTAATTGTTTATATGCTTGCATACGTGTTGATTAACTATGTTCCTATTTGGTTCTTGTGACAATTCACCAAAAAATACAAAACAAACATTTACAGATTTCCTACTAATTCAAAATTGCATAAACCTTCTGTTCCGCCATGCCATTATTCAGCACTTTATTGATGGGTTTTGATGCCAACTATTCTAGTAAAAGGTTTATTTTCAGCTGTGTTCATCACTATGAGAGATGTAATTGCCTTTAAATAAGAATGAGTAACCAACTGGCACATGGGCTCTACAGGCTGACACGCATGCACACGGCACCGACATGGACTGAATCCAAACACAATGGCCTGTTTTTCTCTCTGCCTCGTTCTGAGGGGAAATGCTCTTTAAAAATAAATGGCCTAGAAATAATCAATATAGCTGTGGGTTACAACAACAACCCAGAAGACATCTCGCATGTCTTTCCACCATGCCACACTCTGGTTTGTTTACTCAGGATGTTTACAAGACCTTCAATTTAAATCCACAAATATCACGCCTCAGTAACCGTTTTGTTTCCCCTTCAGTTTGCTTTCACCCCTGTTTTTTTCATTCCATTTGTTCATTTACAGATTACAATGTTAAACACTGAGGTGATATACAGTGTATTGTAGGCCTGTATTGTGTGTCAATTGTTTTTAGAAAATATTTCTTAATGTAGCACTTCAGTTTAGGCAGGTAGCGCTTCCCTGCTGATGAAAAAATTGATCTAAATCTGTGCCAATTTTAGTATATGCTCAAAGTATGATTCAACTTAGTCATAAATAATGCAAAACAAAGCAGTTGGGTGTCCATAACGCTGTAGGTGTTAACATTAAAAAAGGATGGGCATGATGAATGGAGGGAATAGACGGTAAAGTTGCCGGCTTCTCCGTTAGTGGCATGTTGTCTTGGATACCACAGGCTCCTAATTGCTTCTTGGAAAAGTTGACTAGCAGTCGTATCATTAATGGCTTGAGACGAGACGTTATTAAGCTTTTGCATTTGTAATGGCGGCATAAACAAAATAATGTTAATGAATGCCAAAGTAAGATTTCCAGGAAGTGCATCTTCATTGAAAAGATGCTGCAGGATTTATTTATTTTTTCCCAGAAAGCAATTTGTTACATAAGTCTGACTGAGGGTTAAGTCACGGCCCCTACACACGGCGGCGTGCGTTGTCGCTTGCCGGCGGGGAGGGCTGAAACTCGACCAACAACCAATCACATGAATCTCCCGCCCCAGACACACAAGCACGCGGTTTGATTGGCTAGAGCTTGCACTGGCATATGATTCGATTGGCTGACGCCTCCGTCGAGGCGTCAAAAGTAGAACATTGCTCTACTTTTGCAGCGAGCACCGCGAGAGAAGCTACGCTTTACTCCCACAATGCAGTTCGGCGAATCGTGACGTCACCCCATTCAAAGTGAATGGGCAGAAGCGTTGAAGCCGCAACGCACGCCGCCGTGTGTTGGGGCCGTTAATGTGTCAAACAATAACTACATTGGTCCTTTGTAAATTCTGATTGTGATCAATTGGATGAAACACAGATAAGAAACCTTAGATTCTTAGCCTAGAAACTGAACTTATTTTGAAAGTAGAAAGTTTATAAATGGATAATCTCATATCTAATGTATCTGACAGGTGCATCGAGTGAAGGCCAAAGAGCTGGATGACCTGAAAAGGAGCTACAAAGAGGGCATGGATGAACTTGTTACTCTACGAACCAAGGTTTGTAATAGAAATACGCACTTGAACATGTGTGTGTGCACATGTCACCGGCAGGACTTCACATTAATTAAGGGTGTGTGTGTGTGTGTGTGTTGTTCTGTAGTTAAAGTGTCTAGAGGACGAGCGACCACGCTGGGAGGACGAGCTGAGCAAGTACAGGGAGATCATCAACCGGCAGAAAGCTGAGATCGGACGCCAGAGAGACAAGCTCGAGGAGATCACTGCGCTTGAGGAGCAGCATCAATGGTACACACACACACACACACACACACACACACACACACACACACACACACACACACACACACACACACACACACACACACAGTGATCATGCAGGAACAGAACTTTAAATGCCAGGCATAACTGGTTTGATAGAACAGTGTAATATAGTTCTACTGCAGGTACCTTACTGCAGGATTCAAAGGTAGGCCAGGGACAGATATAGCACACTGGGCAGAGAGGGACTCTGGCCCCTCTGTGGCTCTGCAGGCCGTATGCAGATGACTTGAGAAACTAGAAATTAAAATGCTGCATTCTGTGAGAGCCATAACTATGTGGCGCCAACCCAGATAGATTTATGCAAAAGCTTCTCTACTTTCTTTCTGGCTGTCATCCTGAGCAGCATGACGTTCCTTCACCACTCGCACCAAAAACTGTAATTTGTTGGCAGACAGAAAATAATTTGATTCCACCAGTTCTTTGCTCTGTAGAAAACTTCACTACCAGTGGAGATTGTGACCTTTATCCTGACTCGCTGGCTGTGGTCGAATAGTCTTTTTTAGCTTGAAGTATCAAGGTAGCCGTGATAAGAGCTGTTTGAATCCACTAAATGCTATGGAAGGCATCTGCAATGCTTCCTTTCTCATCTCCTATAGCATAGGGTACACTGGACCATCCTTTTTGAGGGAACAGAAGATAATGCGATCCCACAATTCCTTGCGGCAGTAACATTAAACCACACGGCAGACGCATGTGATAAAATCCTCTGGTGCATAGTTACATAGCCTACTGTAAGTGCAGTCTGCTTAGCCCTCGTGGTAGTCTTTCTCCATCCCATCTTGACCTCATACCGTTTTTCATTGAGGTCAGGGTTAAGGTTAGTTATTTTGAAAATGTATCAAATTATGTATCTTCAGTGGTCCATTACAAACGACTTATTTGAATGAAATAATGGATTACCAATTGAAAGAGTGAACTATTACTGGTATGAATTATGTCACTCACGTATTACATTTTTGCATAAACAATATCTCTAAGTCTATTTTCTGTTCTTTATAAAGCAAAATTGCCTGTTTGTCATACAGTGGTCATGTATGCTTGTCTCCCTGACAGTACTTATTTCACACACACAAAAAAATCAAAGTTCATTATGAATCCATTTAATACGAGCCAATAATTATTTCGTCCCGCAGTGATAAACAGGAGGTCACGTCTCTTCGTGAGGAAGTGGACAGCCTGAGCACCCAGATGGCCGACCTCCAGCGGGATGTCGAGGGCAGCAGGGAGCGCGAGGCTGAGCTGCTGGGCTTCACGGAGAAGCTGAGCAGTAAGAACGCCCAGCTGCAGTCGGAGAGCAACTCTCTGCAGTCTCAGCTGGACCTGCTCAGCAACAGCTTCGCCGAGCTGCAGGCCAAGCTGGAGGAGACCAACCGGCTGCTGGACGACAAGGTGAGGGAACTCTGGACAGAGGAGTGAGATGTAGAAGTGGTACAGGACAGATGAGTGTTCTGGCCTGGATACAATTTTCTTGGACAGTGGTGTTTTAGACAATCAGAAGAACATATTGAAGCAGTTTCTTCTTTTTTTTTTACTAGTTTTTATTTATTGATAAGGTTTGTCCATACATGTCCTTTGCTCAAAACACAAAACATATTTCTTCTTAGTTGATGTTAAACTAACAAAGAAAAATGTCATATTGTATGCCTTTTGATCTAAAAGCAGTTTTATTTTTTTATTTTACCTGCATTTTAAAAATAAATTTATTTAAAAAATAAAACGGGTAAATAAAAAGGAACAATAAGAACATATAGCCAACATAATTAAACAAGTATTATTTAAAATAAACAGCCAAAATAATTATAAAAGTGATAAGTTTAAAATAAATTGGCATGTATCATAATAAGGTACTTTTCATTAAAAAGTTAAAAGACTAAATGTTAATTGCAAATTTCTAAAGGGTTTAGGATTCGTCCTCATAATGTCATCAAAGCTTTTCTCCTTGCTTCATGTCATAGTGAAACAAACTCCTAGATAGGCTTGGCACAGATATAAATACATAGACGACAAAGGTATTTTTTTCTATTCAATCACAGGTTGCGAAACTAAGTTGTTTTCGGGACAAGCAGCCGTCGTGGAGTTATCTAGCCACTCTATCACGGCTGCATCATTAGTCTAACCCCCCCCCCCCTCCCCACCCCCCCCTCCCTGTCTCCATTTCCCTTGCAGTCTCGACAGTTGAAGCAGGAGGGGTCTCTGAGGCAGCAGGAGGTGCAGGGCCTGCAGGAGGAGCGGGCGGTGCTGCAGACGGAGGCGGACCAACTCAAAACCAGAGTGGAAGAGCTGAGGGACGAGCTGGTGACTCAGAAAAGGAAACAAGCCGCCAGCATCAAAGACCTGACGAAACAGCTAACACAAGGTTAGGAAACGGGCTTACAGTATATTTCTGTAGCTCACCACGGTACAGTGCCCAACTTAATGTGACTGTTTCATCAGCAGATAAAGAGATTACGCCTAATGAGAGCCATGTAGCTCAGTGTGATGCTACTGTACAATCATGAAGCAGTGTCTCAGCTTGTTGTCTGATTACTAAATTCCTGTTCCAGTTAAAAACGACCTATATATAAAGATTGTATTGTGAAAATATGGTTGAAATTTGATAAGATAACTTCTAGCAAGACAACCACAACACTGATGGCTGAAGGGGGAAAAAATACTATAAATTCAAAAAAAATGTATTTTGTTCTCCCCTTTTTATTTTCTAGAATTACAGTAAATTAGAGGATTTAAATTCCAAGGTATCAAAAGTGTTATAATATTTATTTCCGAATATAGATTTCCTTCCCATCATCTAATTTGACTTCACTGTGATATTTATCTTGACCACCATGGGGTCAAGAGCCTTCAGCCACTCTGCCCCCCGTCTCTGGAACTCTCTCCCACGAGACATCCGCAATATGGACTCACTCTCAACCTTCAAATCCAGCCTGAAAACACACCTTTTTAAACTGGCGTATTTCAATACCTTAATTTTGCTAAACTGATTGTTGTTTTGAAGTCTTTGTTTTTGAAGTCTTCTATTACTGTGTGATCTTCTTTGTTGCTTGTTTTTAAATTATGCTCTGTAAGGTGTCCTTGAGAGCTTTGAAAGGCGCCCGTAAATAAAATGCCTTATTATTATTATTATCTTTTAATACGGAATGACAGGACTGAGAGGCTATCTGTCCTCTGGATTTTAAGAGTAGAAAGTGCACGGTGATTAGAAACAAGAGAGATGGGAGTGCACTATTAAAAGAGATAATGTTCTTCCCTCGTGCTAAGGTTATACTTAATACACTAAGTTGTCAGCTGGGACCGATTTTTATTAGAAGAGGCAGTGTTCATTCATCAGTGTTGCTGTTACAGCTTCCCAACGTCATTTTCAGCCTTAGTTTATGCATGGAAGGTTTGCTGAGTGGGCACTTTTCTTTAAAAGCACCCTGCATCACCTTTTATTCAGGTAGACACCTTCACAGAGGAAAAGTTCAGTCAAGCAATGAAGCTTGGCTTTGACTTTCAGACTGCCTTTTTGAGGGCTTCTGTTTCTTATAGTTAAGAGTTCCTTTTTGCATAGATGAGTAACACCTACGTCACTTCCGGGCGAAAATTACGGCCCCGCCCACTTTTGGGGGGAAACCAACGCTGCCATTTGAATGGCGGTCAATAGAAATTCTGAAGTTTTTGCCAATCCGATCAGACATTTTTGAAAACCGTGGATTTTTGGATCTTCAAAAAGCTTGATTACGATGGCCAAACAATTACATTAAATCGTTTGAAATCGACGATCGGGCTCGATATACGGTTAAATTAAAATCAGTAGGCGAGGCTGTAATTTTGCCAGCTGTTACTCTCATGAGTGAGGCGGAAAATAATTGTTTTATCATGCCAAAAACCTGCCGTGTCGTTGATAACACCTCAAACATTAAAACAAATCTAGAGTTACGTTTTTTCTGTACTTCCTCTAAGAAAAAAGGACCGTGAAAGAAGAGCTCTGTGGCTTCAGGCTTGATCGCCGTTCAAATGACAGCG